>NC_044043.1:24554955-24814708 GCF_901765095.1 Microcaecilia unicolor | reverse complement strand
CACGTTGGATTTCAAGAGAGGTAGGTGCTGACTCTGACTCTTTTGTTTAAACATAACTAAATGGGCTATAAGCCCCTAATGCTTTTGGTTTTCCTATATTTTGTTTATTTTTGAAATTTGAAAACTGTTATCTCTATCTGGTTGTTAATAAAAGGAGCTCATTGTCAATTTCCACCCTAAAAGGATGTTTTGTGGCTGTACATGACATGAGAATTGTGACATGATCCCTTGTTTTATATTGTTGACTGTCTGCATTTTCCGTATGGGTGGTATATTGGTGTATTAGGTTCTGCCCAGTGTAATATTTATGGTACAGTAAGGTTCTGAGTGTGTTTTTGCACAAAGTTGTGCATAGTGTTTTGCAGTTGAGTGATTATGGTTAGTATATGCCTTGAGCAATCACTTTATTCGACATATGATGTATATCTAATATCTAAATTTAATAAAAGGTATTAATTGTGACTATTATAATTTTTACTTATTTTTTTTCTGTTTGTTGTCAGACAATTATGGATGTAAGCTCCGCCCCTGGCCCCCACCCCCAAACCCCCCCCCCTTTAGCCTCCCCAAACAGTTGGGCCACCGACCGCCTATGAAGCGCTCCATTGCAAGAGCACAGAAAAAACATACAAAGAAGTCAAGGAACAGGAGAGAAGGCCTAAAGTCACTTCCCCGGAGAGCTCTAGGCCTGCTTGTTTCCCGGCTTATGAGGAACTCGGTTACAAAGTGTCCTGCTTCACCACAATACAAACATAATTTGGTTTTTTTTCGCCGCCGGAGCCATTCTTCTAGAAAGTGGGTAACGCCCTACTACCATAGGTTTTTCTGCAGATTCGGGAACAGTTGCCCAATGCTCAACTGGTGAAGTGGGTGGTCGGCTCTGGGATGTCAGGCGTGTAGTTCTATGAGCAACCTCTCTTTCTTGACTTCTTTCCTGAAGACAGACATCAATCCGAATACACATAGTAATGAGTTTATCTAAGGTGGTAGGCAGCTCTCGACCATCTAGTGGAGGAGTGGCCTAGTGGTTAGGGTGGTGGACTATGGTTCTGGGGAACTGAGGAACTGAGTTCGATTCCTGGCACAGGCAGCTCCTTGTGACTCTGGGCAAGTCACTTAACCCTCCATTGCCCGCGCATTGAGCCTGCCATGAGTGGAAAGTGCGGGGTACAAATGTAACAAAAATAAAATAAAAAATTCTTCCTGCCAGGCCTTGCCAAAAAACAGCCACTAAGGTCCCCCGATTCCACCACAGCCCATGTAAGGAATCGAATGGCATAGGCTCCTGCCATAAGAGAGCCTTGCTGGAGATATTTCAGGAAGCCAGATAGGTCAGAGAGAATATGGTCCTGCTGTTCCCACAAAGCAGCAGCTCAGGCCAAAGCTTGGGCCAGAAAGAAGGGATACAATAGGTGATCTTGATTCGATCAGAAGAAAAGTTTCCAAGCTATAATTCAAAGTGCAGCTAACATTGGTTCAAAAAGCCTCTACAAGCGAGGAGGATCTGGTATACGCATTGGAGCAGCAGACCAAAGTGCAGGAGCCTGAACTCTAGGCAGAGATGCTCATAAAGCAGTTAACTGAGCACAAACGTCTTGCAAAACTCCCAAGTGTTGTAATTGATACTGTTGTTGTTGTAGCGCCTGGACAAGGTCTGAAGAGTAGGTTTATCAGTGGAGCTCATGGTTTCGGCAATCTGTACTGGTCAACCCTGGAAAAGCTCAACAGTGCCTAAATGAAAACATCAATATGATTGGCCAAAAGTGATTCCAAAATGGCTGTCACTGAAAAAATTGGTCTTATACTGAAATCTACATTATAATATCACATTAGTGAAAAAACAATTGCAGCTTTTATTGCATGATGGCACACAAAATTGAGTAAATAATAAAAATATAAAAAATATTATGTACATACAGAGTATTACTGTGATATTAACAAGTAAAAAATGAATGATAATGAAGAAATGTGATATGACTACTTGCAATACGTGCAGTAATAATACATTTTTATTATTTATATATTTTATTGTATGTCTGTTACTTTGATACAGACCCCTGACGCAGGCACTGTGCACCGAAACATGGTCCATGTCGGGTCACTGATGCATGAGTCTTTGATGTACATGGCTGATTTACGCTGTGGAATAAAAGGACTTGTCCTGTTTTTGAAGGCTCTTGGTACTTTCTTCTGTGCTCAGATGGAACTCCAACACCACCTTTGGTGCATGGGGAGGACTACTCTGTTAAGATGAAACTTAGTATATAAGATGTATCTACTACTAAGGCTTGCAGCTCACTGACCCTACAAGCTGAAGTAACAGCCACCAAAAAAATGACTTTCCAGGTCAAGTACTTGGGATGGCAGGAATCCAGTGGCTCGAAAGGAGCTTCATCAGCTGGGTGAGAACGACGTTGAGGTCCCATGACACTGGCAGAGGTTTGACAGGGGGCTTTGACAAAAGCAAAGCTCTCATGAAGTGAATTAGAGGCTATCCAGAGATGGGCTTACCCTCTACACATTGATAAGCACTAATTGCACCAAGATGAACCCTCACAGAGTTGGTCGAGACCAAACTCGGATAGGTGTATAAGGTATTCAAGCAAGGTCTCTGTAGGACAAGAAAGGGGATCTAGGGCCTTGACCTCACACCAGATGGCAAACATCCTCCACTTGAAACAATAACACCTCTTGGTGGTATCTTTCCTGGAAGCCAGCAAGATTGGGGAGAAACCCTCCGGAAGACCAAAGGAAGCAAATTCAAAGCTCTCAACATCCAGGCTGTGAGAGCCAGAGACTTGAAGGTTGGGAATGCAGAAGAGATCCCTCATTCTGCATGATGAGGGTCAGCATGATGAGGGTCAGAAAACACTCCAATCTCTACGGTTCTCCGGAGGATAATTTCAGAAGAGAGAACGAGACCTGACGAGGACAATAAGGTGCGATCAGAATCATGGTCCCGTGGTCTTGCTTGAGTTTCAGCAAAGTCATCCCCCAAAAGAGGTATGGAAAAATACGCGTACAGAAGACCGGTACCCCAATGAAGGAGTAAGGCATCAAACACTAGTCTGTCATAGGCACGGAGTATGGAACAGAACCGAGGGACCCTGTAACCGAGTTGAGTGGCAGAAATATCCACCAAGTGCCCCACGCTCGGAAGAGATCCCAGGCAATGCCCATGTTGAGAGACCACTCGTGAGGCTGCATAACCTGCTCAGCCTGTTGGCCAGGTTGTTGCTTTTGCCCACCAGATAAGTGGCTTGAAGGAACATGCCATGCTGGCAAGCCCAACGTCACATCTGGATGGCCTCCTGACATAGAGGGTGTGATCTGGTGCTCCCCTGCTTGTTGATGTAATACATGACAACCTGATTGTCTGTTTGAATGAGTACAATTGGTGAGACAGATGATCTTTGAAAGCCTTTAGAGCATTCCAACTGCCAGAATTTCCAGGAGATTGATCTGGAGATCTGTTTCCTGGGCAGACCAAGCACCTTGAGTGTTCACACCTTGCACTGGAGAGATGCATCAGTTGTCAGCACTTTTTGGGCTGAGGATTTCGGAATGAAGTCCCAGAGTCAAACTGGATTGAATGGTCCACCACAACAGACAGCGAGCAAGCTCTGTGGACACTTGGATGACATTTTCCAGACCTCTCATGGCTTGGCAGGGACCATTGGGCATAAAAACCATAAGTGTGCCATACTGGGACAGACCAAAGGTTCTTCAAGCCCAGTATCTGTTTCCAATCCAGGTTACAAGTACCTGGCAAGATCCCAAAACAGTGCAATACATTTTATGCTGCATATCCTAGAAATAAGCAGCAGATTTTCCATGTCCATCTTAATAATGGCTTATAGAAGCTATCCAAATCTTTTTTTAAATCCCACTAAGCTAACTGCTTTTACTACATTCTCTGGCAACGAATTCCAGAGTTTAATTTTGTCATAAATTTTCTCCAATTTGTCTTAAATTGCTGCTTTGTAGTCCTGGAAAGATTAAACAAGTGATTCACATCTACCAGCTCCACTCCACTCACTACTTTTATAGACCTCTATCATATCTCCCCTCAGCTGTCTTTTCTCCAAGCTGAAGAGCCCTAGCCATTTTAGCCTTTCCTCATTTTTTGTCGCCCTTCTCTGTACCTTTTCTAATTCCACTTTACCTTTTCTGAGATGCTGTGACCAGAAATGCACACAGTATTTGAGGTGCGGTCATACCATGGAGCAATACAAAGGCATTATAATATCCTCATTTTTGTATTCCATTCCTTTCCTAATAATATCTAAGATTCTATTTGTTTTTTTAGCCGCCACTGTACACTGAGCAGAGGGTTTCCTGGTCGGTGACTCCCAATGTGGAACCTTGCATCACATAAGTATAGTTCAGGTTCTGTAGGGATATTTCCCTTTGTATCTCACTTTGCTGGTCTTGGTCTGTATAATCCTAATAGATCAAGATGGAGTCTGCAACCTATGACCTGCACGTCAGTGAGCCAAAATATTCAGCTTTCTGCTTGTGGAAAAACACTGGCAGTCATGTAATATCCAAGGACATGCTGTGGGCAATCACCCACTCCTTTATCTCCCTGAAAAGCTGAATAGGGAGTGAGACATGGCTCCAACAAGCCGGGTGAGAAACAGAAATGCATACCAAGAAGTAACAGTTCCAAGGTCATGAACAACGGCCGTTTCTTGCTAAGGGAATGAGCTGGACAAGATCATGATTGGCCCCGTCTGGTCACCTGGGAAGAGGGGACTAAGGAAAGCGGGAACAGAAAGAAGTGAGTTGGAGCTGACAAGAAGACAGGAGAGACCTGATAAGGTCCACAACCTTGTAAACTGCCTAACTGGAGAGTGTACCGGTTGGTTCAGCTGTACCTGCACGGAGTGACTGACCCTGCTTGCTGCAGAGACCCTGTCCTATTTCTGAGGCTGAGACTCGCTGTGAGAAACAGCTAGAGTCGGAGAAGGAATTATCTCATTGCATCCTGCCTACCGGAGAGACAGTGTGGTGAGGCACAGATATTTATTTCCTATTAGTCTGGGAGTAGCATTTAGTGTTGTCTTAGCCAAAGACTGGTTACGTCATACTTGTGGTCAGGAGATTGTTGCTAATAACCGTACTTACCTCACATAGTTCAGTAGTATTATAAATCCGGTAGTGTAATTTACCTAGTAACCAGTAAGAATCAGAGTGTTTAGTGAGTGACAATATATTTTTGCAATTCTTATCAGCAAGTTATATATATATATTTGTATTGCTCAGCTTTGCTACAGAGTCTATTTTGTATATCTTCTATTATTATTATCTATAAAGCAAAAGCTACATACCTGTAGAAGGTATTCTCCGAGGACAGCAGGCTGACTGTTCTCACTGATGGGTGACTTCGACAGCAGCCCCAGGACCGGAATTCTCCCTAGCAACAAAGAGTTTGCTAGCCTCGCGTTCCCGTGCGTATCGCGCATGCGCAACAGTCTTCCCGCCCGAACGCGAGCGTGCTCCTCAGTCCAGTAAAAAGCAAAGAAAGGGAAGACACAACTCCTAAGGGGAGGTGGGCGGGATTGTGAGAACAATCAGCCTGCTGTCCTCAGAGAATACCTTCTACAGGTATGTAGCTTTTGCTTTCTCCGAGGACAAGCAGGCTGCTTGTTCTCACTGATGGGGTATCCCTAGCCCCCAGGGTCACTCAACTACTACTACTATTTAGCATTTATATAGCGCTACAAAGCGTACGTAGCACTGAATAAACATAGAAGAAAGACAGTCCCTGCTCAAAGAGCTTACAATCTAATAGACAAAAAGTAAAGCAAGCAAATCAATTAATGTGTAGAGGATAGAGGAGAGGAGGGTAGGTGGAAGCGAGAGGTTACTCAAAACAACAAACATTGGTCAATTGAGGTACGGAACTTGCGCTCTGCCGGGCAGCCGAGCAAACCTCAAGGCTTCACCTGAGAGAACCACTGTTTTCCAAGGGTTGAGCCCCCAGGTGCTGGTGGCCAGCAGGACTTCCGGACACGACAGGGGTCAGATGGCCACAGACAGAGTTCAGCCTGGAACAGAACAAAAATGGGCCTAGGGGGGAGAAGTTGGATTCTAAACCCCAAACAGATTCTGTAGCACCGACTGCCCAAACAAACTGTTGCGTCGGGTATCCTGTTGTAGGCAGTAATGAGATGTGAATGTGTGGACAGATGACCACGTTGCAGCTTTGCAAATCTCCTCAATAGTGGCTGACTTCAAGGGGGCCACTGACACAGCCATGGCTCGAACATTATGAGCCGTGACATGACCCTCAAGAGTCAGCCCAGCCTGGGCATAAGTGAAAAAAATGCAATCTGCTAGCAAATTGGATATGGTGCATTTCCCTACAGCCACTCCCCTCCTGTTGGGATCAAAAGAAACAAACATTTGAGCGGACTGTCTGTGGGGCTTTGTCCGCTCCAGATAGAAGGCCAATGCTCTCTTGCAGTCCAATGTATGCAGTTGACGTTCAGCAGGGCGGGTATGAGGATGGGGAAAGAATGTTGGCAAGACAATTGACTGGTTCAGATGTAACTCCGACACCACCTTCGGCAAGAACTTAGGGTGAGTGCGGAGGAATACTCTATTATGATGAAACTTGGTATAAGGAGCATGCGCTACTAAGGCTTGAAGCTCACGGACTCTGCGAGCTGAAGTAACTGCCACCAAGAAAATGACCTTCCAGGTCAAGTACTTCAGATGGCAGAAATCCAGTGGCTCAAAGGGAGGTTTCATCAGCTGGGTGAGAACGACATTGAGATCCCATGACACTGTAGGAGGTTTGATGGGGGGCTTTGACAAAAGCAAACCTCTCATGAAGCGAACAACTAAAGGCTGTCCTGAGATCGGCTTACATTCCACACGGTAATGGTATGCACTAATCGCACTAAGATGAACCCTTACAGAGTTGGTCTTAAGACCAGACTCAGACAAGTGTAGAAGGTACTCAAGCAGGGTCTGTGTAGGACAAGAACGAGGATCTAGGGCCTTGCTGTCACACCAAACAGTAAACCTCCTCCACAGAAAGAAGTAACTCTTCTTAGTGGAATCTTTTCTGGAAGCAAGTAAGATTCGGGAGACACCCTCTGAAAGACCCAAAGAGGCAAAGTCTACGCTCTCAACATCCAGGCCGTGAGAGCCAGGGACTGGAGGTTGGGATGCAGAAGCGCTCCCTCGTTCTGAGTGATGAGGGTTGGAAAACACTCCAATCTCCACGGTTCTTCGGAGGACAGCTCCAGAAGAAGAGGGAACCAAATCTGATGGGGCCAGAAAGGCGCAATCAAAATCATGGTTCCGGAATCTTGCTTGAGTTTCAGTAAAGTCTTCCCCACCAAAGGTATGAGAGGATACGCATACAGGAGGCCCTCCCCCCCAATGAAGGAGGAAGGCATCCAACGCTAGTCTGCCGTGGGCCTGAAGCCTGGAACAGAATTGAGGGACTTTGTGATTGATCTGAGTGGCAAAAAGATCTACCAAGGGGGTGCCCCACACTTGGAAGATCTTGCGCACCACTCCCGAGTTGAGAGACCACTCGTGAGGTTGCATGATCCTGCTCAACCTGTCGGCCAGACTGTTGTTTACGCCTGCCAGGTACGTGGCTTGGAGGAACATGCCATGACGGCGAGCCCAAAGCCACATTCTGACGGCTTCCTGACACAGAGGGCGAGATCCTGTGCCCCCCTGCTTGTTGATGTAATACATAGCAACCTGGTTGTCTGTCTGAATTTGGATAATTTGATAGGCCAGCCGATTCCGGAAAGCCTTTAGAGCGTTCCAGACCGCTCGTAACTCCAGAAGATTGATCTGAAATCGTCTTTCCTGGAGGGACCAAAATCCTTGGGTGTGAAGTCCATCGACATGAGCTCCCCCCCACCCCAGGAGAGACGCATCCGTAGTCAGCACTTTTTGTGGCTGAGGAATTTGAAAAGGACGTCACAGGGTCAAATTGGATCGAATTGTCCACCAATGTAGGGATTCGAGAAAACTTGTGGACAGATGGATGACGTCTTCTAGATTCCCTGCAGCTTGGTACCATTGGGAAGCTAGGATCCATTGAGCTGATCTCATGTGAAGACGGGCCATGGGAGTCACATGAACTGTGGAGGCCATGTAGCCGAGCAATCTCAACACGAGCGATCTCAACATCTGCCGAACTGTGATCTGCTGAGACGCCCGCACATGAGAGACGAGAGCCAGGAGATTGTTGGCTCTCGGCTCGGGAAGGCAGGCACAAGCTGTCTGAGAATCCAGCAGAGTTCCTATGAATTCTAGTTTCTGTACTGGAAGAAGGTGGGACTTTGGATAATTTATCACAAACCCTAGTAGCTGCAGCAGTTGAATAGTCATCCGCATTGACTGTAGGGCTCCTGCTTCTGAGGTGTTCTTCACCAGCCAATCATCGAGATAGGGGAACACGTGCACTCCCAGTCTGCGAAGAGCCGCCACTACGACAGCCAGGCACTTTGTGAATACTCTGGGTGCAGAGGCGAGACCAAAGGGTAGCACACAGTGCTCAAAGTGTCGTGTTCCCAGACGGAATCGGAGATACTGTCTGTGAGATGGCAGTATCGGAATGTGAGTATAAGCATCCTTTAAGTCCAGAGAGCATAGCCAATCGTTTTCCTGAATCATGGGAAGAAGGGTGCCCAGGGAAACCATCCTGAACTTTTCTTGGACCAGGTATTTGTTCAGGGCCCTTAGGTCTAGGATGGGACGCATCCCCCCTGTTTTCTTTTCCACAAGGAAGTACCTGGAATAGAATCCCAGCCCTTCCTGCCCCGGTGGCACGGGCTCGACCGCGTTGGCGCTGAGAAGGGCAGAGAGTTCCTCTGCAAGTACCTGCTTGTGTTGGAAGCTGAAGGACTGAGCTCCCTGTGGGCAATTTGGAGGTTTGGAGGCCAAATTGAGGGCATATCCTAGCCGGACTATTTGGAGAACCCACTGGTCGGAGGTTATGAGAGGCGCGCTGGGGTTTAGCCTGAGCCGGCTGTCGGGAAGGTGGATTGTACCTGCGCTTATTAAAAGCGTAGGAAGCATTCCTCTTTCCCCCAAAAAACCGTCTACCAGTTGAGGTAGATGCTGAAGGCGCCCGGTGGGAGAGCTTGTCGAATGCAGTGTCACGCTGGTGGAGCTGTTCTACCACCTGTTCGACTCACTCACCAAAAATATTATCCCCCCAGCAAGGCGCATCCGCCACTCGCTTCTGGACTCGTCTAGGTCAGTGCCACGCAGCCATGACAGTCTGCGCATCACTATACCCTGAGCAGCGGCTCTGGATGCAACATCAAAAGTATCGTAAGCACCCCTGGACAGGAATTTACGACACGCCTTCAGCTGCCTGACCACCTCCTGAAAAGGCTTGGCTTGCTCAGAAGGGAGCTTGTCCACCAACTGCCTCACATTATTCCGCAAGTGAATGCTCGTGTAGAGCTGGTAAGACAATTTTGGACACGAGCATAGCAGAATGGTAGGCCTTCCGCCCAAAAGAATCCATAGTTCTAAACTCACGCCCAGGGGGCGCCGAGGCATATTCCCTAGAATTCTTGGCCTTCCTTAAGGGCCAAATCCACCACCAATCATGAGGTAATTGGGTCTTCATTAACTCTGGGTCCCCGCGGATTCGGTACTGGGACTCAATTTTCTTGGGAATGTGGGGAGTAGTTAATGTTTTCCCCCACTTCGTCAACAATGTCTACCTAAGGACATTATGAAGAGGAACTGTGGTGGATTCCTTAGGTGGAGATGGATAGTCCAGGACCTTGAACATCTCAGCCCTGGGCTCATCCACTGTCTCCACAGGGAAGGGAATGGTCGTAGACATTTCCCGGACAAATGAAAGACTCACCGGGGGAGAAAGCTTTCTCTCAGGTGAGGGAGTAGGATCAGGAGGAAGACCACAGGACTCCTCAACCGAGAAATACCTGGTGTCCTCCTCCGCTTCCCATGAGTCCTCCCCATCGGTATCGGACATGAGTTGGTGAGCTTCGGTCCGAAGCCGGGCCTGTCTCGACGCCGAGGAACGATGTCCTTCGTGGCGTTGTCGAGATGAAGACCCCCGAGCCGCAGGCGATGAAGCTTCCTCCAGCGACGTCGGTGGGGAGTCAACCTGGGTTGGTAGCCGATACTGGTACCGCAAGCGGTAACTGGGTTGGAAACCTCACCACGGGCGACGAGCCAACCGTTGCCTCCCTCAACGGTACCGACGGCGCAAGCACCTGTGGTACCGGAACAGACGGCGCAAGCACCGAAGGTACCGGAGATGGTCGCAACAGCTCTCCCAGAATCTCTGGCAGTACGGCCCAGAGGCTCTCGTTCAGAGTAGCTGTAGAGAAAGGCAAAGGAGCCAGTACAGGCGACGATGACAGAACCTGTCTGGGGCTCGGAGTCGGTACCGGGCTGTCCTGGGCAGAGCACACCGACACCTGGGTGAGCGATCCTCCCGGCGTTGGCGCTCCTCGGGTGCCGAAGACCTTGGCGTCTCGGAGCTCTCGGTACCGTGGCGGGAAGGTGACCGATGGCGATGCTTCTTAGCCTTCACTCGAAGCACTCCAATGGTACCCTCCGGTACCGAAGAGGAAGACATGGAATCCACACGTCTCCTCAGGGCCGGGTCCGAAGAAGGTCGATCCCGGGGGACCTGTAGAACAGGAGTCCTCGAGGCAGGTGGAGACCCGCTCGATGGCTCACTGCCACCAGCATGGGACCTATGGACAAGCCCTTACCTGCACTCCGGACGTTGATGCAGTCTCCGGTACCGACATCGATACCGGCAATGACCTCAATACCGCCGACTCCGTCGATACCGAAGGACCGGACCTGGCTCCGAACAGAATGTTCCACTGAGCCAATCTCTTTGTGCCGCCTGAGTCCTCTTTTTCAACTGGAGGCACAAAGTACAGGCGTTGGGACGATGACCAGCTCCCAAACACTGAAGACATGAAACGTGTCTGTCAGTGAGCGAGATTGTCCGGTTGTACGACGTGCACTTTTTAAAGCAGCTGGTAGGCTTCGCCGGACATGGGCGGAAAAATCAGGCTGGCGAGGTCAAACGCGATGGTGTCGAAAAAAGAGGACACCAAACAAAGAAAAAAAGAGGTCCCGCACGGGCGGCCCAAAATGGCCACCAAAGAAAAAGAAAAAACTTACGGGAGCAAAGTTCTATGAAATAAAAGGAAAAAAAACTTTTTTTTTTAAAAACAGAAGATCACGAAAGCGAAAATAGCCAAAAAACCGGCGAAAAAACTCACGGGGAGTCCGTAAAACCACAGCGAGGGGTCTCTTGGCAGAGAACAGCAGCGAAGCAGCGTCCCGAGCCACGGAAAAAACAAGACTGAGCAGCACGCTTGCGTTCGGGAAGACGGTCGCGCATGCGCGATACGTATGGGAGCACAAGGCTAGCAAACTCTTTGTTGCTAGGGAGAATTCCGGTCCTGGGGCTGCCGTCGACGTCACCCATCTGTGAGAGCAAGCAGCCTGCTTGTCCTTGGAGAATAAAATCTAATATATATTTCAGCCTGCTTTTTCAGTTTCGTTTCTATCGGAAGTATTGGCTTGGTGCCAATCCAAGGTTCTCTCCTTCCCTAGACATCTGCCATTTAGCACAGATCAGTAAAGATTAGATACTGCAGACTGGAGAGGAAACTGGAGAGTCTTGGGATCGGAGGCAGTGTATTATTATGGACTAAGAGCTGGTTAAAAGATAGGAAGCAGAGAGTAGGGTTGAATGGTCATTATTCTCGATGGAGAACGGTAGTTAGTGGGGTCCCTCAAGGGTCTGTGCTGGGACCGCTGCTTTTTAACATATTTATAAATGACCTTCAGATGGGAGTAACTAGTGAGGTAATTAAATTCGCAGATGACACAAAGAGGGGCATAATTGAACGTCGCCAGCGAAATAGATCACCGGCAATCTATTTTGGTGGTGGCGCAACAGCTGGCCGGAACCGTATTATCGAAAAAAATGGCCGACCATCTTTTTTTTCCGATAATACAGTTTAGCCCGGCCAAATGCCAGAGTTCACCAAGTTTGAGATTGCCGGTTTTGTTTTTCAACGATAATGGAAAAAAAATGCCAGCCATCCCGGCGAAATCCAAGGCATTTGGTCGTGGGAGGAGCCAGCATTTGTAGTGCACTGGTCCCCCTCACATGCCAGGACACCCAACTGGGCACCCTAGGGGTCAGTGCGGTGGACTTCAGAAAAAGCTCCCACATGCATAGCTCCCTTACTTTGGGTGCTGAGTTCCCCCCCCCCCCCACCCCACAAAACCCACTACCCACAAATGTACAACACTACCGTAGTTCTTAGCGGCGAAGGGGGCAACTACATGTGGGTACAGTGGGTTTTGGAGGGCTACCATTTACCAGCACAAGTGTTACAGGTAGGGGGGATGGGCCTGGGTCCGCCTGCCTTAAGTGCACTGCGGTACCCACTAAAAGTGCTCCAGGGACCTGCATACATGCAGGCCTCTGGGACTTGTTGCTGCTGTATAACCTTGGCACACCAGTTGACACCTGAAGACTAATCTCTTTGAAAAAGTCCTTTATTGGAATAAGCATGTTTACTCACAGTTAACTGCAGATCAGAGGTTGTGCCCCACTGGCAAAGAGTCTCCCTGGTACTGAGATGAGCAGTAGGTCAGAGCTGGCAGAATGGTGTACAATGCCCTCTTTCAGCAACATTCAAGGTAATAACTGTTCTCTAACGTGGGTAACACATGAAAGAGATCTAAAACTGGCTTACAAAAATGGCCACTACCTCATGGACTACCGGAAACAAAACTGGACACACACTGACCCAGTTTGCAGGGGGAAAAGCACCATGGGAGTAGAGCCCACTACCCTACACCCACCACAATGCATTGCTGATGTGACTCTGCAGTGCACCTAACAGAAAAGGTGTCACACTCACCCGAGAGCCAAATCACAACCAGGGAAAGGCTGTCAGAGGATAGAACACATTCTGCTGTCATGGAGGTGGGTACGGCATTTGAGGCTGGCAAAATATGTTTATAATTGTGTTTTTTAGTGTGGGAGGGGGTTGGTGACCACTGGGGGAGTACGGGGAGGTCATCCTCGATTCCTTCCGGTGGTCATCTGGTGAGTTGGGGCACCTTTTTGAGGCTTGGTTGTGAAAATAAAAGGACCAAGTAAACCCGGCGAAATACTGCTTAACGCCGCTTTTTTTTTTCCATTATCCGCGAAAGCCGGCCATCTGGTAGCCACGCCCATGCCCGCCCATGTCCCGCCTTCGCTACGCCGCCGACACGCCCCCTTGAACTTTCGCCGGCGAGACGACGGGAAAGCGGCGATGCTGTCAAAAAAGCCGCTTTCGATTATACGGCCATCTCCCGATTTATGTCGGAAAATGGCTGGCGATCACTTTCGAAAATAAGCCTGATAGTTATCCAGGGTCGTCTCGTCACAGGAAGAGTGTGAAAGATTACAAGAGGACCTCGTGATAATGGGGGATTGGGCGTCCAAATGGCAGATGAAGTTCAACGTTGACAAGTGCAAAGTGATGCATGTGGGAAGGAGGAACCCAAATTACAGCTATGTCATGCAAGGTTCCGCTTTAGGAGTTACGGACTAAGAAAGGAATCTGGGAGTCATTGTGGATAGGACGTTGAAATCTTCAGCTCAATGTGCTGCGGCAGCTAAGAAGGCAAACAGAATGTTGAGTATTATTAGAAACCACTCGCCTCCACCTACCCTCCTCTCCTCCTTCCTGTACACATTAATTGATTTGATTACTTTTTTGTCTATTAGATTGTAAGCTCTTTGAGCAGAGACTGTCTTTCTTCTATGTTTGTGCAGCGCTGCGTATACCTTGTAGCGCTATAGAAATGCTAAATAGTAGTAGTAGTAGAAAAAGGGATGGAAAACAAGAATGAGGATGTTATAATGCCGTTATATCGTTCCATGGTGCGACCGCAACTGGAGTATTGTGTTCAATTCTGGTCGCCTTATCTCAAAAAAGATAACGGCATTGGAGAAGGTGCAGAGAAGGGCGACGAAATGATAAAAGGGATGGGTCAACTACCTTATGAGGAGAGGACTCTTTAGCCTGGAGAAAAGGCGGCTGAGGGGTGATATGATAGAGGTCTACAAAATAATGAGTGGGGTAGAGCAGACAGATGTGAAGCATTTGTTTACGCTTTCTAACAATAATAGAACCAGGGGACACAAGCTGAAATTAGAATGTGGTAGGTTTAAAACAAATCGGAGAAAGTTTTTCTTTACTCAGCGCGTGGTTAGACTCTGGAACTCACTGCCAGAGAAGGTAGTGACAGCAGCTGGCCTTGCTGAGTTTAAAGGGGGTCTGGACAGATTCCTGAAGGAAAAGTCCATCAATCGTTATTAAATTTTGAGTTTTTGCCAGGTTCTTGGGGCCTGGATTGGCCGCTGTCGGAGACAGAGTGCTGGGCTTGATGGACCTTTGGTCTTTTCCCAGCGTGGCAGTGCTTATGTACTTATATCCTATCTTCATAAACCACAGCCGCCATCCCCCCCCACAGTACTAGGAAGCAGCACAGAGAACTGAGGAAAAGCAAAGTACTCACGTTGACAACAGAATCCTTGAACTTGATATGCAGCCGGTAGTTGGAGATAGCAATGAGCGAGTCACTAGCACGTCCCAGGTACTCCACTGCCTCTCCCTGCAGCACTGGGAATGGGACCTAGTAGCAGGCAAAACAACACATGTCAGAACACAATCAACTGTGTTAATACAATCAAAATTTCATATTTTCAAAACCATCAAACCCACAGTAATGAGGACTGTCAAAGCCTGGTGGAGAAGGCTGAGGAGAGACAAAGTGAGAGGAGTACAAGGGGAGAAGAAAGGGTATCAGGGAGAACAGTACCTGAAGGCAGAAGGGAACGTAGTAAATGACGGCAGAAAAAGCCCTGCACGGTCCATCCAGTCTGCCCAACAAGATAAACTCATATATGCAGCTTTTTGTGTATACCTTATCTTGATTTGTACCTGTCTTTTTCAGGGCACAGACCGTATAAGTCTGCCCAGCACTATCCCCGCCCCCCAACCACCGGCTCTGGCACAGACCGTATAAGTCTGCCCAGCACTATCCCCGCCTCTGGCACAGACCATATAAGTCTGCCCAGCACTATCCCTGCCTCCCACTACCGGCTCTGCCACCTAATCTCGGCTAAGCTCCTTAGGATCCATTCCTTCTGAACAGGATTCCTTTATGTTTATCCCACGCACGTTTGAATTCCGTTACCGTTTTCATCTCTACCACCTCCCGTAGAAGGGCATTCCAAGCATCCACTACTCTCTCCGTGAAAAAATACTTCCTGACATTTTTCTTGAGTCTGCCCCCCTTCAATCTCATTTCATGTCCTCTCGTTCTACCGTCTTTGCATCTCCGGAAAAGGTTCGTTTGCGGATTAATACCTTTCAAATATTTGAACGTCTGTATCATATCACCCCTGTTTCTCCTTTCCTCCAGAGTATACATGTTCAGGACAGCAAGTCTCTCCTCATGCGTCTTGTAACACAAATCCCATACCATTCTTGTAGCTTTTCTTTGCACCGCTTCAATTCCTTTTACATCCTTAGCAAGATATGGCCTCCAAAACTGAACACAATACTCCAGGTGGGGCCTCACCAACGACTTATACAGGGGCATCAACACCCCCTTTCTTCTGCTGGTCACACCTCTCTCTATACAGCCTAACATCCTTCTAGCTATGGCCACGTATTAGAGGAAACAGGAAAGGGAATCGGTGGTGCATGGCAAAGGGTTCAAATAAAGTTACTCATTTCTTGCATCTCTTTCAGTCTGACTTGATTTATAGGTTAGCAAGAACAGCAGAGTGCTCTCCAGTTGATCTTACACAGTAACATAGTAAATGACAGCAGATAAAGACCTGTACGGTCCATCCAGTCTGCCCAACAAAATAAACTCATATATAGCGAATGCTACATACCTGTAGAAGGTATTCTCCGAGGACAGCAGGCTGATTGTTCTCACTGATGGGTTGACGTCCTCGGCAGCCCCCTACATCGGAAAGTTTACTAGCAAAGGCCTTTGCTAGTCCTCGCGCGCCCATGCGCACCGCGCATGCGCGGCCGTCTTCCCGCCCGAAACCGGCTCGAGCCGGCCAGTCCAGTATGTAGCAAGACAATACACTTCAAGGGAAGACTCAACTCCAAAGGGGAGGCGGGCGGGTTTGTGAGAACAATCAGCCTGCTGTCCTCGGAGAATACCTTCTACAGGTATGTAGCATTCGCTTTCTCCGAGGACAAGCAGGCTGCTTGTTCTCACTGATGGGGTATCCCTAGCCCCCAGGCTCACTCAAAATAAGAACCATGGTCAATTGGGCCTCGCAACGGCGAGGACATAAATGAGATTGACCTAAAAAATTTACCAACTAACTGAGAGTGCAGCCTGGAACAGAACAAACAGGGCCCTCGGGGGGTGGAGTTGGATCCTAAAGCCCAAACAGGTTCTGAAGAACTGACTGCCCGAACCGACTGTCGTGTCGGGTGTCCTGCTGCAGGCAGTAATGAGATGTGAATGTGTGGACAGATGACCACGTCGCAGCTTTGCAAATTTCTTCAATGGAGGCTGACTTCAAGTGGGCTACCGACGCAGCCATGGCTCTAACATTATGAGCCGTGACATGACCCTCAAGAGCCAGCCCCGCCTGGGCGTAAGTGAAGGAAATGCAATCTGCTAGCCAATTGGATATGGTACGTTTCCCTACAGCCACTCCCCTCCTATTGGGGTCAAAAGAAACAAACAATTGGGCGGACTGTCTGTGGGGCTGTGTCCGCTCCAGGTAGAAGGCCAATGCTCTCTTGCAGTCCAATGTGTGCAGCTGACGTTCAGCAGGGCAGGAATGAGGACGGGGAAAGAATGTTGGCAAGACAATTGACTGGTTCAGATGGAACTCCGACACGACCTTTGGCAAGAACTTAGGGTGAGTGCGGAGGACTACTCTGTTATGATGAAATTTGGTGTAAGGAGCCTGGGCTACCAGGGCCTGAAGCTCACTGACTCTACGAGCTGAAGTAACTGCCACCAAGAAAATGACCTTCCAGGTCAAGTACTTCAGATGGCAGGAATTCAGTGGCTCAAAAGGAGGTTTCATCAGCTGGGTGAGAACAACATTGAGATCCCATGACACTGTAGGAGGCTTGACAGGGGGCTTTGACAAAAGCAAACCTCTCATGAAGCGAACAACTAAAGGCTGTCCTGAGATAGGCTTACCTTCCACACGGTAATGGTATGCACTGATTGCACTAAGGTGAACTCTTACAGAGTTGGTCTTGAGACCAGACTCAGACAAGTGCAGAAGGTATTCAAGCAGGGTCTGTGTAGGACAAGAGCGAGGATCTAGGGCCTTGCTGTCACACCAGACGGCAAACCTCCTCCAATGGAAGAAGTAACTTCTCTTAGTGGAGTCTTTCCTGGAAGCAAGCAAGATGCGGGAGACACCCTCTGACAGACCCAAAGAGGCAAGTCTACGCCCTCAACATCCAGGCCGTGAGAGCCAGAGACTGGAGGTTGGGATGCAGAAGCGCCCCCTCGTCCTGTGTGATGAGGGTCGGAAAACACTCCAATCTCCACGGTTCTTCGGAGGATAACTCCAGAAGAAGGGGGAACCAGATCTGACGCGGCCAAAAAGGAGCAATCAGAATCATGGTGCCTCGGTCTTGCTTGAGTTTCAACAAAGTCCTCCCCACCAGAGGGATGGGAGGATAAGCATACAGCAGGCCCTCCCCCCAATCCAGGAGGAAGGCATCCGATGCTAGTCTGCCGGGGGCCTGAAGCCTGGAACAGAACTGAGGGACTTTGTGGTTCACTCGAGATGCGAAGAGATCCACCAAGGGGGTGCCCCACGCTTGGAAGATCTGGCGCACCACTCTGGAGTTGAGCGACCACTCGTGAGGTTGCATAATCCGGCTCAGTCTGTCGGCCAGACTGTTGTTTACGCCTGCCAGATATGTGGCTTGGAGCACCATGCCGAGACGCGGGCCCAGAGCCACATGCTGACGGCTTCCTGACACAGGGGGCGAGATCCGGTGCCCCCCTGCTTGTTGACATAGTACATGGCAACCTGGTTGTCTGTCTGAATTTGGATAATTTGGTGGGACAGCCGATCTCTGAAAGCCTTCAGAGCGTTCCAGATCGCTCGCAACTCCAGAAGATTGATCTGTAGATCGCGTTCTTGGAGGGACCAACTTCCTTGGGTGTGAAGCCCATCGACATGAGCTCCCCATCCCAGGAGAGACGCATCCGTGGTCAGCACTTTTTGTGGCTGAGGAATTTGGAAGGGACGTCCCAGAGTCAAATTGGAGCAAATCGTCCACCAATACAGGGATTTGAGAAAACTCGTGGACAGGTGGATCACGTCCTCTAGACCCCCAGCGGCCTGATACCACTGGGAGGCTAGGGTCCATTGAGCAGATCTCATGTGGAGGCGGGCCATGGGAGTCACATGAACTGTGGAGGCCATGTGGCCCAGCAATCTCAACATCTGCCGAGCTGTGATCTGCTGGGACGCACGCACCCGCGAGACGAGGGACAACAAGTTGTTGGCTCTCGCCTCTGGAAGATAGGCGCAAGCTGTCCGAGAATCCAGCAGGGCTCCTATGAATTCGAGTTTCTGCACTGGGAGAAGATGGGACTTTGGGTAATTTATCACAAACCCCAGTAGCTCCAGGAGGCGAATAGTCATCTGCATGGACTGCAGGGCTCCTGCCTCGGATGTGTTCTTCACCAGCCAATCGTCGAGATATGGGAACACGTGCACCCCCAGCCTGCGAAGTGCCGCTGCTACCACAGCTAGGCACTTTGTGAACACCCTGGGCGCAGAGGCGAGCCCAAAGGGTAGCACACAGTACTGGAAGTGGCATGTGCCCAACTGAAATCGCAGATACTGTCTGTGAGCTGGCAGTATCGGGATGTGTGTGTAGGCATCCTTCAAGTCCAGAGAGCATAGCCAATCGTTTTGCTGAATCATGGGGAGAAGGGTGCCCAGGGAAAGCATCCTGAACTTTTCTTTTACGAGATATTTGTTCAGGGCCCTTAGGTCTAGGATGGGACGCATCCCCCCTGTTTTCTTTTCCACAAGGAAGTACCTGGAATAGAATCCCAGCCCTTCTCGACCGCATTGGCGCTGAGAAGGGCGGAGAGTTCCTCTGCAAGTACCTGCTTGTGCTGGAAGCTGTAAGACTGAGCTCCCGGTGGACAATTTGGAGGTTTTGAGGCCAAATTGAGGGTGTATCCCTGCCGGACTATTTGGAGAACCCACTGATCGGAGGTTATGAGAGGCCACCTTTGGTGAAAAGCTTTCAACCTCCCCCCGACCGGCAGGTCGCCCGGCACTGACACTTGGATGTCGGCTATGCTCTGCTGGAGCCAGTCAAAAGCTCGCCCCTTGCTTTTGCTGGGGAGCCGCGGGGCCTTGCTGAGGCGCACGCTGCTGACGAGAGCGAGCGCGCTGGGGCTTAGCCTGGGCCGCAGGCTGTCGGGAAGGAGGATTGAACCTACGCTTACCAGAAGCATAGGGACCAGTCTTCCTTCCCCCGAAAAATCGTCTACCTGTAGAGGTAGAGGCTGAAGGCTGCCAGCGGGAGAACTTGTCGAATGCGGTGTCCCGCTGGTGGAGAGACTCTACCACCTGCTCGACTTTTTCTCCAAAAATGTTGTCCGCACGGCAAGGCGAGTCCGCAATCCGCTGCTGGAGTCTATTCTCCAGGTCGGCGGCACGCAGCCATGAGAGCCTGCGCATCACCACACCTTGAGCAGCGGCCCTGGACGCAACATCAAAAGTGTCATAAACTCCTCTGGCCAGGAATTTTCTGCACGCCTTCAGCTGCCTGACCACCTCCTGAAAAGGCTTGGCTTGCTCAGGGGGAAGAGCATCAACCAAGCCCGCCAACTGCCGCACATTGTTCCGCATGTGTATGCTCGTGTAGAGCTGGTAAGACTGGATCTTGGCCACGAGCATAGAAGAATGGTAGGCCTTCCTCCCAAAGGAGTCCAAGGTTCTAGGGTCTTTGCCCGGGGGGCGCCGAAGCATGCTCCCTAGAACTCTTAGCCTTCTTTAGGGCCAGATCCACAACTCCAGAGTCATGAGGCAACTGAGTGCGCATCAGCTCTGGGTCCCCATGGATCCGGTACTGGGACTCAATCTTCTTGGGAATGTGGGGATTACTTAGTGGCTTGGTCCAGTTCGCAAGCAATGTCTTTTTTAGGACATGGTGCAAGGGAACAGTGGACGCTTCCTTAGGTGGAGAAGGATAGTCCAGGAGCTCAAACATTTCAGCCCTGGGCTCGTCCTCCACAACCACCGGGAAGGGGATGGCCGTAGACATCTCCCGGACAAAGGAAGCAAAAGACAGACTCTCGGGAGGAGAAAGCTGTCTCTCAGGAGAGGGAGTGGGATCAGAAGGAAGACCCTCAGACTCCTCGTCAGAGAAATATCTGGGGTCCTCCTCTTCCTCCCACGAGGCCTCACCCTCGGTGTCAGACACAAGTTCACGAACCTGCGTCTGCAACCTCGCCCTGCTCGACTCGGTGGAACCCCGTCCACGGTGGGGGCGTCGAGAGGTAGACTCCCTCACCCGCATCGGCGAAGCTCCCTCCGCCGACGTAGTCGGGGAGCCTTCCTGGGAGGTGGCCGCTGTCGGCACCGCACGCGGTACCGACGTCGGGGACCTCAACCTGGGCGATGGGCCAGCCGGCGCCACGCTCGACGGTACCGGAGGCGCAAGCACCGCCGGTACCGGAGGGGTAGGGCGCAACAGCTCTCCCAGAATCTCTGGGAGAACGGCCCGGAGGCTCTCGTTTAGAGCGGCTGCAGAGAAAGGCTGAGAGGTCGATGCAGGCGTCGACGTCAAACCTGTTCCGGGCGAGGAGGCTGTTCCGGGCTGTCCAGAGTGGAGCGCATCGACACCTCCTGAACAGAGGGTGAGCGGTCCTCTCGGTGCCGATGCCTGCTGGGTGCCGAATCCCTCGGCGACCCAGAGCTCTCGGTGCCGACATGGGAGGAGACCGGTGTCGATGCTTCTTCGACTTCTTCCGAAGCATGTCACCGGAGCTCCCCGGCACCGACGAGGAGGACGTAGAATCCATCCGTCGCTTCCTCGGGGCCGAGACCGAAGAGGGTCGATCCCGGGGGGGCTGTACCGCAGGAGCCCTCAGGGTAGGAGGAGACCCACCCGAAGGCTCACCGCCACCAGCAGGGGAATGGACAGCCCTCACCTGCACTCCTGACGATGCACCTCCGTCCGACGACATCAGCAGACGAAGTCTCGGTACCACCGACGTCGATGCAGTCGCCCGATGCCTCGGCGCCGATGCAGAGGTCCGATGCCTCGATGCAGTCGATGGAGTGGCAGCCAAGGAAGATGGTCCGGACGCTGACGACGTCGATGCACTCGATGCCTCCGGTGCCGACGAAGAGCCCGAGAACAAAACGTTCCACTGGGCTAATCTCGCTACCTGAGTCCGCCTTTGTAACAGGGAACACAGACTGCAGTTCTGGGGGCGGTGCTGGGCCCCTAGACACTGAAGACACGCAGAGTGCCTATCAGTGAGCGAGATTACCCGGGCGCACTGGGTGCACTTCTTGAAGCCGCTGGAAGGCTTCGATGTCATGGGCGGAAAAATCACGCCGGCGAAATCAAAAGCCGAAATGGCGAAAATTGAAGCACCAAAAAGGGAGAAAAATCTCGACCGAGTCCAAACTAGGCCTACCCCGACAACGAAAGAAAACTTACGGGGCAAAAGCTGTGAAAAATTACGGGAAGGGCAGAAAACCCGAAAGGGTCTTCCGGAACACTTCCGGAGCGCTTCCTGAACTTTTTGAAGAAAACAGTGAAAAAAACACGTCGAAAAGGACGAGCGAGGTCGACTCTCTGGGGCACGAACGGCGTAACACGACCGTACCGAGCGCGGACGAAAGAAGACTGGCCGGCTCGAGCCGGTTTCGGGCGGGAAGACGGCCGCGCATGCGCGGTGCGCATGGGCGCGCGAGGACTAGCAAAGGCCTTTGCTAGTAAACTTTCCGATGGAGGGGGCTGCCGAGGACGTCAACCCATCAGTGAGAACAAGCAGCCTGCTTGTCCTCGGAGAAACTACTTTATGTACATACTAGTAAAAAAAGCCCCGTTTCTGATGCAAATGAAACGGGGGCTTTTCTTCTGTGTGCATGTGGGAGTGTGTGTGTCCCTGCCCTCTGCCCTCTCTCCCTTCCCCTGCTGTCTGTCCCCTCCCCCCTCCGAGTGAGTCGAGTCCTTCAGTGTTAAGTTTCTTGCTGCGCTATGTTTGTGTTACAGAGATAGTGAGGGCTTCTGCCCTCTCTCCCCTCCCTCCTCTGAGTCCTTCACTGTTACAGAGAGCGCGATTTGATTTCATGCTTTGCTGTGTTTTCCTTCACTGTTTGTGTTACAGAGAGAGCGAGGGCGGGGCAGACACTCATGGGGAAACCGGATATCTCTCCCCCTTCACACTTCCGGCTGGAGGCTTCATTTAGAACGTTGGTGGTGCCTTTTATATATAGAGATGTACTACAATTCGACATGTCCAGTGTCTTTGACATGGTTAATCATGAAATACTATTACATATACTAGAATACTTCGGAGTAGGAGGCACAGTTCTCAAATGGTTCAAAGGATTCCTGACCACAAGATCATACCAAGTAACAACGAACGCGGACAGATCACCCCCATGGATATATCTCCAAATGTTGCCCGGGAGGGAAAGGTTAGGACAGCTGTTGTACTGGGTGATTCGATCATTAGGCATATAGATAGCTGGGTGGCTGGTGGACGTGAGGATCGCCTGGTGACTTGCCTGCCTGGTGCGAAGGTGGCGGACCTCACGCGTCACCTAGATAGGATTTTATATAGTGCTGGGGAGGAGACGGCTGTCTTGGTACATGTGGGTACTAATGACATAGGAAAATGTGGGAGAGAGGTTCTGGAAGCAAAATTTAGGCTCTTAGGTAGAAAGCTGAAATCCAGATCCTCCAGGGTAGCATTTTCTGAAATGCTACCTGTGCCACGCGCAGGGCCCAAGAGACAGGCAGAGCTCCAGAGTCTCAATGCGTGGATGAGACGATGGTGCAGGGAGGAGGGCTTTAGATTTGTTAGGAACTGGGCAACATTCTGGGGAAGGGGGAGCCTATTCCGAAAGGATGG
This sequence comes from Microcaecilia unicolor, assembly GCF_901765095.1. Taxonomy (NCBI): domain Eukaryota; kingdom Metazoa; phylum Chordata; class Amphibia; order Gymnophiona; family Siphonopidae; genus Microcaecilia; species Microcaecilia unicolor. Next base: position 24,791,506 of record NC_044043.1, on the reverse strand, counting down.
GCTCCATCTTAACCAGAGTGGGACCAGGCTGCTGGCATCGGCGTTTAAGAAGGAGATAGAGCAGCTTTTAAACTAGAAATGGGGGGAAGGCCGACAGTCGCTCAAAAGAGCATGGTTCGGGATAAGGTATCTTTCAAAGATATCACCATAACAGGGAAGATAGAGTATCCTGATAGTGAGGTTGCAAAAGAGATTGTAGTAGATCGGGTATCTTTAAATAACAATAAAAATCAGACAAAAGATTGCCAATTAATACTGTCAAGTACTAAGCATGATGTACTTAGGAACAACAAACATAGTTTGAAATGTCTATATGCGAATGCCAGGAGCCTAAGAAATAAGATGGGGGAGTTGGAATATATTGCACTAAATGAAAAATTAGATATAATAGGCATCTCTGAGACCTGGTGGAAGGAGGATAACCAGTGGGGCACTGTCATACCGGGGTACAAATTATATCGTAGTGATAGGGTGAATCGGATTGGTGGAGGGGTAGCATTGTATATTAACGAGAGCCTTGAATCAAATAGATTGAAAATTCTGCAGGAAACAAAACACTCCTTGGAATCACTGTGGATTGAAATTCCATGTGCAAAGGGGAAAAGGATAGTGATAGGAGTGTACTACCGTCCGCCTGGCCAGGACGAACAGACGGATGCGGAAATGTTAAAGGAAATCAGGGACGCAAACAAACTGGGCAACACAATAATAATGGGGGATTTCAATTACCCGCATATAGACTGGGTTAATGTAACATCTGTACACGCAAGGGACATAAGATTTCTTGATGAAATCAAGGACAGCTTCATGGAACAGCTAGTTCAGGAGCCGACAAGAGAAGGAAAAATACTAGACTTAGTCCTTAGTGGTGCTCATGATCTAGTGCAGGGGGTAACGATACGAGGGCCGCTTGATAACAGTGATCATAATATGATCGGTTTTGATATTGGCATTGAAGGAAGTGAAACTAGGAAATCAAGTACGCTAGCGTTTAACTATAGAAAAGGTGATTACGACAAAATGAGAAAAATGGTGAAAAAAAGACTGAAAGGAGCAGCTCGCAGAGTAAAAAACTTGCATCAGGCGTGGATGCTGTTTAAAAACACCATCCTGGAGGTTCAGGACAATATATTCCACGTATTAGAAAAAAGGGAAAAAAGACTAAACGTCAGCCGGCGTGGCTAAACAGTAAGATAAAGGAAATCATTAGAGCCAAAAAACAATCCTTCAGAAAGTGGAGAAGAGAACCAACTGAAAGTAACAGGATAGATCATAAGGAATGCCAAGCCAAATGCAAAGCGGAGATAAGGAGGGCAAAAAAGGACTTTGAGAAGAAATTAGCGTTGGAAGCAAAAATACATAGTAAAAATTTTTTTAGATACATTAAAAGCAGGAAACCGGCCAAAGAGTCGGTTGGGCCGCTGGACGAAAATGGTGTTAAAGGGGCGATCAAGGAGGACAAAGCCGTAGCGGAGAAATTAAATGAATTCTTTGCTTCGGTCTTCACCGAGGAGGATTTGGGGGGGACACCGGTGCCGGAAAGAATATTTGAAGCGGGGGAGTCGGAGAAACTAAACAAATTCTCTGTAACCTTGGAGGATGTAATGGGTCAGTTCAGCAAGCTGAAGAGTAGTAAATCACCGGGACCTGATGGTATTCATCCCAGAGTATTAGTAGAACTAAAAAATGAACTTGCGGAGCTACTGTTAGAAATATGCAATCTGTCCCTAAAATCGAGTGTAGTACCGGAAGACTGGAGGGTAGCCAATGTTACTCCGATTTTTAAGAAGGGTTCCAGAGGAGATCCGGGAAATTATAGACCGGTGAGTCTGACGTCGGTGCCGGGCAAGATGGTGGAGGCTATTATTAAGAATAAAATTGCAGAGCATATACAAAAACATGGACTGATGAGACAAAGTCAGCACGGATTTAGTGAAGGGAAGTCTTGCCTCACCAATCTAATGCATTTTTTGAGGGGGTAAGCAAACATGTGGACAATGGGGAGCCGGTTGATATTGTATATCTGGATTTTCAGAAGGCGTTTGACAAAGTGCCGCACGAAAGACTCCTGAAGAAATTGCAGAGTCATGGAATCGGAGGTAGGGTATTATTATGGATTAAGAACTGGTTGAAAGATAGGAAGCAGAGAGTAGGATTGCGTGGCCAGTATTCTCAGTGGAGGAGGGTAGTTAGTGGGGTCCCGCAGGGGTCTGTGCTGGGTCCGTTGCTTTTTAATGTATTTATAAATGACCTAGAGATGGGAATAACTAGTGAGGTAATTAAATTCGCCGATGACACAAAATTATTCAGGGTCGTCAAGTCGCAGGAGGAATGTGAACGATTACAGGAGGACCTTGCGAGACTGGGAGAATGGGCGTGCAAGTGGCAGATGAAGTTCAATGTTGACAAGTGCAAAGTGATGCATGTGGGTAAGAGGAACCCGAATTATAGCTACGTCTTGCAAGGTTCCGCGTTAGGAGTTACGGATCAAGAAAGGGATCTGGGTGTCGTCGTCGATGATACGCTGAAACCTTCTGCTCAGTGTGCTGCTGCGGCTAGGAAAGCGAATAGAATGTTGGGTGTTATTAGGAAGGGTATGGAGTCCAGGTGTGCGGATGTTATAATGCCGTTGTATCGCTCCATGGTGCGACCGCACCTGGAGTATTGTGTTCAGTACTGGTCTCCGTATCTCAAAAAAGATATAGTAGAATTGGAAAAGGTACAGCGAAGGGCGACGAAAATGATAGTGGGGATGGGACGACTTTCCTATGAAGAGAGGCTGAGAAGGCTAGGGCTTTTCAGCTTGGAGAAGAGACGGCTGAGGGGAGATATGATAGAAGTGTATAAAATAATGAGTGGAATGGATCGGGTGGATGTGAAGCGACTGTTCACGCTATCCAAAAATACTAGGACTAGAGGGCATGAGTTGAAGCTACAGTGTGGTAAATTTAAAACGAATCGGAGAAAATTTTTCTTCACCCAACGTGTAATTAGACTCTGGAATTCGTTGCCGGAGAACGTGGTACGGGCGGTTAGCTTGACGGAGTTTAAAAAGGGGTTAGATAGATTCCTAAAGGACAAGTCCATAGACCGCTATTAAATGGACTTGGAAAAATTCCGCATTTTTAGGTATAACTTGTCTGGAATGTTTTTACGTTTGGGGAGCGTGCCAGGTGCCCTTGACCTGGATTGGCCACTGTCGGTGACAGGATGCTGGGCTAGATGGACCTTTGGTCTTTCCCAGTATGGCACTAATGTACTTATGTACCTGAATGTGGAGTTCCCCAAGGATCCCCCCTCTCACCAACCTTATTCAACCTAACGATGATACCTTTAGCCAAACTTCTAGCCAACCAAAACCTCAACGCCTACATATATGCAGATGACGTCACAATCTACATCCCGTTCAAACATGATCTAAATGAAATCACCAACGAGATCAACCAAAGCCTCCAAACAATGCACACATGGGCAGATGCATTCCAACTGAAGCTTAACGCAGAAAAAACACAATGTCTTGTACTCACCTCACAACATAACACAAAAATTTTCTCCACCATAATCACACCATACTGTTCTCTTCCTGTCTCACAAAACTTGAATATTCTTGGAGTCACCATTGATCGAAACCTCACTCTTGATACCCACGTGAAAAACACGACGAAAAAGAAGTTCTACTCCATGTGGAAACTCAAAAGAGTAAAACCGTTCTTCCCGAGACACATCTTCCGTACCCTGGTACAGTCAATGGTAATAAGTCATCTGGACTACTGCAACGCATTGTACGCTGGCTGTAAAGAACAGACTATCAAAAAACTCCAAACTGCCCAAAACACTGCCGCCAGACTCATATTTGGAAAAACCAAATATGAAAGTGCAAAACCCTTAAGAGAGAAACTCCACTGGCTCTCACTCAAGGAACAAATTGCATTCAAGATCTGCACGATTGTACACAAAATCATTCACGCAGATGCCCCAATATATATGCTAAACCTCGTGGACCTACCTCCCAGAAACGCCACAAGATCATCCTGCAAATTTCTCAACCTACGCCCCCCCCCCCCAAGCTGTAAAGGACTAAAATACAAGTTGGTGCATGCCACTACCTTCTCTTACAGGAGCACAAAGCTATGGAATGCATTACCTACAGACCTGAAAACAATCAACGAAATAACCACCTTTCGCAAAGCTCTGAAGACACACTTCTTCAACAAAACCTACAATGAGAACCGATAATTGATAACATCACTAAACCACCCCACCAACCTACTCAGTTATGAAAGTCCACCTTCTATAACTACCCTAATCAATCCCTTCTTTCCTCTCTCTTCCCTACTTAATCTTTACACAATACTCACTGTATCTGATATCCTGAAATGACAATGCTATTAAAACTATGTAAGCCACATTGAGTCTGCAAATAGGTGGGAAAATGTAGGATACAAATGCAGTAAAATAAATAAAATAATATATGTATACCTGACCTTGATTTGTCCTTGCCATTTTTAGGGCACAGACAGTAGAAGTCTGCCCAGCACTAGCTTTGCTTCCCAATTACCCGGTGTTGCCACCCAATCTCCACTAAGCTTCTGTGAATCCATTCCTTCTGAACAGGATTCCTTTGTGTTATCTCACACATTTTTGAATTCCATTAAAGTTTTCATCTTCACCACCTCCCGCGGGAGGGCATTCCAAGTATACACCACTCTCTCCGTGAAAAAATACTTCCTGACATTTTTCCCGAGTCTGTCCCCTTTCAACCTCATTTCATGTCCTCTACCACCTTCCCGTCTCCGGAAAAGATTTGTTTGCGGATTAATACCTTTCAAATATTTGAACGTCTGTATCATATCACCCCTGTTTCTCCTTTCCTCTAGGGTATACGTGTTCAGGTCAGCAAGTCTCTCCTTGTACATCTTGTAACACAAATGACATACCATTTTATAGCTTTTCTTTGCTTGTGTAGCCTGCCAGTACAGTTCAGGATTTCTAGCTCTGTACATTTGGGAGAGATCCTTCAATCTTTGCTTTTCAGTCTAATTTGAACCTCAAACTGGTACAAACAATTTAAAGGTAAGGTAGGAGGTATGTTACTTAGGTATTCATACACTAGGCTGCAAAAGATGAAATAATGTGGCATCAGGCAGATATTATTGCTGCCTGGTCCACCTTTCTTCAAAGCAGCAGTGATCGGTGCATTGCTGAAAAGTCTCATTTTCTTGTTTACTCAGATTATAAAGCATTTCCTTTTGTCTATTTTGTAAAAAGAACGGGAAAGGAAAATGAGATTTGATATACCACATTTCTGTGGTTTTTGCAACTACATTCAAAGCAGTTTACATAGTATATACAGGTACTTATTTGTACCTGGGGCAATGGAGGGTTAAGTGATTTGCCCAGAGTCACAAGGAGCTGTAATAAGAACTGAACCCAGTTCCCCAGGATCAAAATCCACTGCACTAACCACTAGGCTACTCTTTTACTAGCAACATTCAATGTAGAATCTCAACTAGGGAAAGGGGAATTGATATACTGCCTTTCTGTAGTTTTTGCAACTACATTCAAAGTGGTTTACATAGTATATATAGGTACTTATTTGTACCTGGGTTAACTGACTTGCCCAGAGTCACAAGCAGCTGCAGTGGGAATCAAACCCAGTTTACTGCACTAACCACTAGGCTACTCCTCCATGTAGAATCTCAAATAGGGAAAGGGAAATGGGACTTGATAAACCACTTTTTTGTGGTTTTTACAACTACATTCAAAGTGGTTTACATAGTATATACAGGTACTTATTTGTACCTGGGGCAATGGAGGGTTAAGTGACTTGCCCAGAGTCACAAGGAGAAGCAGTGGGAATCAAACCCAGTTGCCCAGGATCAAAGTCCACTGCACCTGTGAAGTGGCTGTCCTTCAAGTTCAAACTTTGAGGATGAAAGATGAAATGGGATCAGGAAAGAGAGAGGCTGGTTGAAAGGTTGTGGATCAACAAAAAAAGGTTAAAAAATAGGTCATTACTAGATTTTATTACCCGAGGGGGGAGGAAGTTTGTTAAATTCCAATATATGGCAGAATGAGAAAAAGATGTAAGGGGGAAGGGTCCTGGAGAAAGCTTTATGAGATAGAAGGTAAGTGCAGGGCCGTCGAGAGACATGGCCGGGACTGGGGAAGAACCAGACTGCAGAAAGCCCCCCCCACCCCCCCCAACATTGCTCCCGCACCTTTTGTCTTTGCCTTTAAGGGGGGGCTAGGCCCGGCACCAGAAAGCCACTCACACCGCCCCCCCCCCCCCCCCATTCGCACAGTTGCTCCCATACCTTTTTGTCTTTGCCTCCAAGGGGGGGGGGGGGGGCGCAGGCAAGCCGTTTCCTGCATGCCTGCTGCCACAGTCTGTCTTCTGTTCCTGTCCGTGCTGGGAATCAGGACCAGGATTATTGCAAGAACATGATATGTAACTAATGCAATCATCCAGGTCCTGGGTGGCACACAGGAGCAGGGGAGGACAGACCCAGAAGCACGCAGTGAGAAGCTTGCCGGCGCCGGGTCCCCCCTTGGAGGCTGGGCCCAGGGAATTTTTGACACCCCCCCCCCCTCAGCGTCCCTGGTCTGTGCACTGAGAAAGGCAAGGACAAATCAAACGGGAATACCTATAAAGTATCACATACCATGTAAATGAGTTTATCTTGTTGGGCAGACTGGATGGACCGTACAGGTCTTTATCTGCCGTCATTTACTATGTTACTATGTATGTGGTTGGCAATTATATTGATATAAGCATTTTCCTTAAAGATTCTCTATAGATACATCTAACACCAGCCAGACTAAATAAAAAAATTTACCCAGAAACCTCAAATAGATGTTAGGGAGGGAACACTCTTGCTCATATGAAGGACTTGTGAGAGGGATAGAGAAGTTTTAGGGAAGGGTGGGGGGTGAAATCTAGTGGTGGGGAGGCAAATCAGGGCTGAACTGAAAGTCTGCCTGCTGGGTTTGTTACCTGGAAGACTAGGTAAAGAAAGGTGGCAATTAGTAAAGATGGGAATCATAGAGGCAAGATGTGAGATAGCTGGACATTAGAAGCAGAGAGAAGATCCCACTCTAGCTATCAGCCCCTAGGCATTCTAAACTGGAAAACGTAACAGACAAGCAAGCAAAATAATAAATTGAATAAGGAGGAGGAGGAGGAATGGAGCAAGATTGGAAGGCTAGGACAATTTGAGAGAGGTATTTATGAGACAGAAGGGTTAGAAATTAAATATTGTGATTTTTTGTGATTGTTGGTAACAGTTATCAAGGTTGTATACTAACTTTTTCCCAGAAACTTCAATAAAAAAGTAAAGTTAAAAAAACTTTCAGTATGAAAAAGTGTAGGCACAAAAGTCAAGAAAGCCTGGGATTGAATATAGCTAAAACAGAATGTTTACTTGTTCATAGAGGAAGTTCTTTTCCTCGGCTTGTATTATCAAGGGATGGTTCTATCATATCTGCTAAGGATCATGTACGTAGTTTGGGGGCTGACTTAAGATGCCAGCCTCTCTTTGGAGACCCATATTTTTCTGTTTCTGACTTTGCTCAACTGGTGTGCGCTTTTGTAATCTCTGGAGTACCCCACTGTCGGTCAGGTTTTCAGAATATCCACAATGAACAGGCATGACAGATTTGCATGCAGTGGAGTCAGTGTATTCAAATGAACGTCATGCATATCCACTGTGGATATCCTGAAAACTGACTGGCGAGGGGTACTCCAGGACTGACTTGAGAAACACTGGTATAGATTATAGCTAAAAGCTGCTGCTCGTTTTCTGAATAACTCCCCAAAATGTTGACATCTCTGCACTGGCTGCCTACTGTAGTGTTGCTGTTTTAAATTGTTGGTTTGGGCTTTCAAAGTTTTTCATTCTATAGCCAAAGTGCTTAAGAAGCTACCTTTCTATGCACCTTGTCGTACTTTGCATTCTTAAAGTGAGAGATGATTCCTTCTTCAAATTCTTTTAAACTTGTGTGTACTCATAAGCGTGTATATTCTTATTCTTTGATATTTCTGTGGAATCATCATCCTTTATTCATTAGGAATACTGATAACCTTGAGTTTTGTAAATGTATTAAAACTTGGTTGTTTAATTAGGTAGAAATTCCAAAAATTATAGGTTAGCTTTTGTATGCTTAATGCTGTTACAACATATTTTAGAAGATGGATTTTGTACCTTGTGATTTATACTATGACTAGTAACGAAGGCCCATTTCAAATCGCAATGAAACGGGCGCTAGCAAGGCTCCCCTCCGTCCCTTTGTGTCTCCGTGTGTCGCCGGCCCCCCTGCAGCCTCCGTGCGAATGTGCTGTGACCCTGGCCCTTTTGGCACGCCCCCCAGCGTCCGTGACCGTTCCCTTCCCCCCGATGTGTGTGTTGCCAGTGCACCCCCTTCCATCCCCACCGATGTCGTTGCTGCCGGCGCTCCCCCCTCTCCAAAGGCCCCCCCACCCCACTGACCTGCCGAAACAGAAGATTTCAGCATCATGTGAATGCCCCTGCAGTAGGAACCGATAGAGTAACGTGTGCTCCGCCCTCGACGTCATCGCGTTTTGAAGCGAGGGCGGAGCAGAGCTACAGTGCAGTACAACGTTGGAGCTGAGAATGTGCTCCGCCCTCAACGTCATAACGTTTGACGCGAGGGCGGGGCCCACAGACTGTGATTTTGTGTGGCTTCAGAGCTTCAAACTTACGAACCTGGCTTCAGTGACGTCAGTGCAAATAGAACGTTGAGGGTGAGTTTTATATATATATATATTTTATATATCGTTTGTTATCATGATTATGTATGTATGATTATGAATGTATTTTTGTAATCTGTTTTGGCTGTATCGATAAGAGTGGGTTAAATACATGTATAAATATATAAACAAATTTCTTCAAAAAGGCAGTAAATAAAGCCAAATAAATAAGCAAGCAAGCACAGAAGAGTGCTAGCTACAAAAAAAAAAAAAAGAGTGAAAGCCAAAGAAAAACAGGGGTTTATGGACTTGTGGTAAATAAGGCTCTCTTCCTTCCACTCCATACCCATGTTTTAGTCATGACTTACATGTAACTTCTGGCTGGAAGGGGGTGGGGAATTCTGATGAAGATCAACAGCAGCAAACCCAGGGTGGGAGTAGTTTAATAGGAAGGGTTTTTACAAACTTTTAAGCTCCAATATTTATTTGTTGCATTTGTATCCCACATTTTTCCACTTATTTGCAGACTCAATGTGGCTTACAATACTACATCATGACAAGCGCCAATCAAGAGTAGATAAACAATTGGTTGCATAAAAAACAAGTGTAACATAATGGATATAATCAATTCAATAAAGCATACAGATTATCAAGCAATTAGTGATGTGTTGGAATTCCTATTATTATTATTATGGTAAATTTTGTTAAAAAGGAAAGTCTTTAAAGATTTTCGAAAGTTGATAAGGTCGTGAATACTTTTCAGATCCAGTGGTAATGCATTCCACAGCTGCGTGCCAATGTAAGAAAAACAAGATGCGTGCATTAGTTTGTACTTTAGACCTTTGCAGCTAGGGAAGTGAAGTCCCAAGAATGTGCGTGCTGATCTTTTAGCGTTCTTGGGTGGTAAATCAATAAGGTCTGACATGTAAGCCGGAGCATTTCCATGAATGATTTTATAAACCAGAGTGCAAACTTTGAACACAGAACGTTCCTTAACTGGGAGCCAATGGAGCTTCTCTCTTAGAGGTTTAGCACTTTCGTATTTTAATTTTCAAAAAATGAGTCTATCTGCGGTGTTTTGGGCTGTCTGAAGTTTCTTGATGATATACTCTTTAGAGCCAGTATACAGCACATTGCAATAATCTAGATGACTCAACACCATTGATTGTACCAGGTTCCGAAAAATGCCTCTTGGGAAGAAAGGTTTTAGTCTTCTAAGCTTCCACATTGAATGAAACATCTTCCTAGTTGTATTCTTTGGCGTTCAAGTGTGAGATTACGATCAATGGTTACTCCAAGAATCTTCAAAGTGTCTGAGACAGGAAGGGAAAAGTTTGGAGTGGTTATGGAGGTGAATTTGCTTGTGTTATATTGTGATGTAAGACACTGTTTTTTCAGCATTAAGTTATAATTGAAAGGCATTCGTCCAAGAATGCATAATTTGGAAGCTGTGGTTGATGACATCCATTATTTCCAGTAGACAGCCAAAAAATTTTACGTAATCTATGGAATTAGTAGGTAACATGAGTCGTAACTTAATTTTCTCTTTGAAGTAGTTAGCAAGATTATCTGCTGACGGTAGTATTTTGCTATTACAGGTAATCAGTGTGGTATCTAATAGTTTGCTCACTAGTTGGAAGAGTTGTTCTCAATATCTTCTCAAGAATTATTGAACTTTATACTCATCTACAACTGTTACAAATATTACAAAATCTTTATTATACCACAATTTCTTAACATAATTACATCACCCATGTTATCTAAAAAAATCCCCAATCACATTCAAAATCTTTCACTCCAATCATCCACACACACTTATCTTAAAAATCATACCTTCTAATAACGAACAACTTCACATATATTTAAACTCCTAATGAGTAGGCTGAATACACAATCTATAATGTGTCTAATACAATTTAACAACTACTCCATATCATAGATGCCTGCATTCTTTTTTATCTTTTATATTCTTCTTTATATACAGATTTCCATAATAGTGTCTCTTCCTTTGTCTATTTTCATAATTGTCCAAGGAACAATGACATGTTCTTAATTATTGCTGACTCCATCAGGTTTCTGCCAAATCATGTCACTTCTGCATTCACCACTATGGAGTATATTTCAATTCAATATCCATACTCATCACGGAATAAATATTCTGTAGTAGTTCTATCGCTTTAACTTTATCGGGCAAAAATTCACGCCCTTACAATAACTCCCATCTTATGTCCATTGAGGTAACCTTGTCCAGACCCTACACGATCGTGTTTCGCTTACAAAGCGTCTTCAGGGGTCAAGAGTCGGCTCAACCAGGTTGTGAGACTCTCAATAGCCTCGGATGTGCTGGTGATAACGTTCACAAGAATTATTGAACAGTACAAAAAAGGGGGAAGGGGAGGGGAGGAATTTTCAAGGCTTCTGTTTGTTCCCAGTGAACATAAAAATAGTTTTGGTGATTGGTGTGCTGTCCTATCAATATTGTAGTTCCTTTTCCTCTTTACTGCTTGTTGCTTTAAATTAATCTGCACACCGCTTTGTTCTGCTCACCAGTTAAAGCGGTATAATAAGTTCAGTAAACCGTAACAGTTAAATTAGAGCTTTCTGCACTGCTGGAGAGCTCCCTGACCCCAGGACAGAAGCCCAACTTGACCTATTGCTTTACCTCCAGACCCTCAAAAACTGAGGGCAATCACCAATGGGATTGGAATTCTCTGCCTCTGATATAACAAAGATGACACTGCCTCCTTAATTCTGTAAAATTGCACACCCAACTATAAGTACATAAGTATTGCTATACTGGGAAAGACCAAAGGTCCATCAAGCCCAGTATCCTGTTTCCAACAGTGGCCAATCCAGGTCCCAAATACCTGGCAAGATCCCAACTATGTAACTAGTGTGCAAAGTTGTGCACACAATTTATAGAAAAGGATCAGTTACACATGTTCATTTCAGCATTTATATCATGCTTACACCAAAGTGGTTTAGAGTTTCACTTTACAGGTACTAGATCTATCCCTACAATCCAAGTAGTTAATTGGTGCTTACCAATTGGCAATAATTGGTGTTAATTGGCAGTAATTATCAGTTACATACAACTGCCCCTAGTCGGTATTCTATAACCTGTAAGGGGGTTTGGACCTGGGAAGGGCATGGATGGGTCACAGGCATGCCTAGCAGTTGTGCACACAAGTTATAAAATACTTGTATTTACATGCCTGTCTACAGTTAGATGTGAACATTTTCTCTCTTCTCCTCCATTTCTCCCCTTTGCTTTTATTGCATTGTAAACTGCTTTGAAGACTAGTACAGGCCATATGGCGGTATACCAAGTGGAAATAAATAAAAAATAATCTTAAGACAGAGGGAAGAAAAAAAGTTGCAATAGTTCTGTGGAAGGGATATTAGCAATCCCTATCTTTCACCATAAAGCATGCTAGCCACAGAAACACAAGTGAGGAGTACACAATGGGTAGGAGGAGGGAGGGCAGGAAAAAATGAACAATGGCAAATGCGCACCAAGAGGGAGAGGAGACCCTGGGATGACCACAGGCAATGACCTCAAAATCACCGAATAGTGCGATAAGTTAGTGGCCAGAGCCAGGATGCCAGGGAGATGGATTTAATCATTTCAAATTTGTAAATAAAAGCTTATAATGTATTTGTACAGGTCATGAGACCTCATTTGCTGTATTGCATCCAGTCCTGGAGACTACCTCTAAAAGTATATAGGCTGGAATCAATGCTGAAATAATTGGGTAATGAGTATACCACCTTGCAGACTAAACCTGAGTAGGTTTGGGCATCATGTCCTGTATGATGTTCATAAGGTTTTAAGCTTGGTCTTCATCAGTGAAGTTGTGGAGTAATGAGTTCCCACTAATAAAAATAAATTTCAGAGGACCTACAAAGGGCAGTCAATGTTCATCTATCCAGACAGTGTTACAAGATCATTTGTTAACAGAGTTTCCATCAATCCACAATCAGTCTACAAATATAAAAACCTGAAGATTACAGGGACTACCCAGGAGTGGTCAACCCACCACGATCATCCACAGCATCACATGGAAACACAAAATAATATCTGAAGATGTTCAGTCTGGGTAAGGTGTGTGTGTGTGGGGGGGGGGGATAAATCACAGCAATAATGATGTAGAGCTTGCTTAGAAATAGATGCAGATATGTTTGTAACTGGTTTGAGAAAATATTCCTGGAACCAGATGTCTCAGACACATGTTGGAAAGCAAATACTAAAAGCATGACACAAATATATGTTTCTGTAAGACACATCCTTTGACAGTGGGGATGGGCGAGATGAATGATGGGCATTATTTTGCAGCACATTGAGATCTGTATGTGCGCTAAATTTCAGCACCTAATCCTGCAAAACACTCCCCAGGAGCTGCTGCTACAGCCACTGCAAGTGAGTTGTTGAGTGGGAGGGTGTGACAGTGTATGTAGTGACCAAGTGAAGTGTGTGAGTATATCGCTGTGTGGGTAGTGAATGATTTGTTAAAGTGTGTGAGCAACTAGCAAGGTACGATGTGTCTGAGTTTGTGCATGTTTTTGAGAGGGACAACTGGGTTGAGTATGCTTGAATGGGGGGGGAGGGGGACAGGAGGTTATCTTTAAGTCTATAGTAGGGGACTTGCCCATGGCTGAGTGAAAATGGATGGAATGCATGGAGAGAGGACAGGTTGCAGGTGGTAGAGGCTTTTGTGGACTGGGGATCCATTCGGGTGCAGGTATATTAAAAAAGGAGGACGGAAGACCAAACGTCAACCGGCGTGGTTAAAAAGTGAGGTGAAGGAAGCTATTAGAGCTAAAAGAAAATCCTTCAGAATATGGAAGAAGGAACCGACTGAAAATAATAAGGAACAGCATAAGGAATGTCAAGTCAAATGCAAAGCACTGATAAGGAAGGCTAAGAGGGACTTCGCAAAAAAGATTGTGTTGGAGGAAAAAGATTGTGTTGGAGGCAAAAACACATAATAAAAATCTTTTTTGGTATATTAAAAGAAGGAAGCCGGCAAAAGAATCAGTTGGACTGCTAAATGACCGAGGAGTAAAAGGGGCAATCAGGGAAGACAAAGCCGTAGCAGAGAGATTAAATGAAGTCTTCACCGAGGAAGATTTGGGAATACCGGTGCCGGAAATGGTTTTCGAAGCTGACAAGTCAGAGAATGAATTCTCTGTAAACCTGGAGGATGTAATGAGGCAGTTCTACAAACTGAAGAGTAGCAAATCTCCTGGAATGGATGGTATTCATCCCAGAGTACTGATAGAGCTGAAAAATGAGCTTGCAGAGCTATTCGTAGAAATATGTAATTTATCCTTAAAATCGACTGTGGTACCGGAAGACTGGAGGGTGGCCAATGTAATGCCGATTTTTAAAAAAGGTTCCAGAGGAGATTCGAGAAATTACAGACTGGTGAGTCTGACGTCGGTGCCGGGCAAAATGGTAGAGACTATTATTAAGAACAAAATTACCGAGCATATTCAAAAGCATGGATTAATGAGACAAAGTCAACTTGGATTTAGTGAAGGGAAATCTTGCCTCACCAATCTACTACATTTCTTTGAAGGGGTGAACAAACATGTGGATAAAGGGGAGCCAGTTGATATTGTGTTATCTGGATTTTCAGAAGGCGTTTGACAAAGTAAATCATGAAAGACTCCGGAGGAAATTGGAGAGTCATGAGATAGGAGGTTGTGTTCTATTGTGGATTAAAAACTGGTTAAAAGAAAACAGAGCGTAGGGTTAAATGGGCAGTATTCTCAATGGAGAAGGGTAGTTAGTGGGGTTCCCCAGGGCTCTGTGCTGGGACCCCTGCTTTTTAACATATTTATAAATGACCTAGAGATGGGAGTGAGATGATTAAATTTGCTGAAGACACAAAGTTATTCAAAGTCGTTAAATCGCGGGAGGATTGTGAAAAATTACAAAAGGACCTAACGAGACTGGGAGACTGGGCATCTAAATGGCAGATGATGTTTAATGTGAGCAAGTGCAAAGTGATGCATGTGGGAAAGAGGAACCCGAATTATAGCTACGTCATGCAAGGTTCCACGTTAGGAGTCACGGACCAAGAAAGGGATTCTAGGTGTCGTCGTTGATGATACGTTGAAACCTTCTGCTCAGTGTGCTGCTGCAGCTAAGAAAGCAAATAAAATGTTAGGTATTATTAGGAAATGAATGGTAAACAAAAATGAGGATGTTAGAATGCCTTTGTATTGCTCCATGGTGCGACCGCACCTCGAATATTGTGTTCAATTCTGGTCGCCGCATCTCAAAAAAGATATAGTGGCATTAGAAAAGGTGCAGAGAAGGGTGACGAATAAAGGGGCTGGGACAACGTCCCTATGAGAAAAGGCTAAAGTGGATAGGGCTCTTCAGCTTGGAGAAAAGGCGGCTGAGGGGAGAAATGATAGAGGTCTAGAAAATAATGAGTGGAGTTAACGGGTAGATGTGAAGTGTCTGTTCATGCTTTCCAAAAATACTAGGACTAGGGGGCATGCGATGAAGATACAATGTAGTAAACTTAAAACGAATCAGAGAAACTTTTTCTTCCCTCAACGTGTAATTAAACTCTGGAATTCATTGCCAGAGAATGTGGTAACGGCGGTTAGTTTAGCGGACTTTAAAAAAAGGTTTGGACAGCTTCCTAAAGGAAAAGTCCATAGACCGTTATTAAATGGACTTGGGGAAAATCCACTATTTCTGGGATAAGCAGTATAAAATGTTTTGTACATTTTGGGGATCTTGCCAGGTATTTGTGACCTGGATTGGCTACTGTTGGAAACAGGATGCTGGGCTCGATGGACCTTTGGTCTTTCCCAGTATGGCAATACTTATGTACCATTTTTGTAGCTGTTCTTTGCACCGCTTCCAGTCTTATTATATCTTTAGCAAGATACAGACTCCAAAATTGGCGACTGTTCACGCTATCCAAAAATACTAGGACTAGAGGGCATGAGTTGAAGCTACAGTGTGGTAAATTTAAAACGAATCGGAGAAAATTTTTCTTCACCCAACGTGTAATTAGACTCTGGAATTCGTTGCCGGAGAACGTGGTACGGGCGGTTAGCTTGACGGAGTTTAAAAAGGGGTTAGATAGATTCCTAAAGGACAAGTCCATAGACCGCTATTAAATGGACTTGGAAAAATTCCGCATTTTTAGGTATAACTTGTCTGGAATGTTTTTACGTTTGGGGAGCGTGCCAGGTGCCCTTGACCTGGATTGGCCACTGTCGGTGACAGGATGCTGGGCTAGATGGACCTTTGGTCTTTCCCAGTATGGCACTACTTATGTACTTATGTAAATTGAACACAATACTCCAAATGGGGCCTCACCAACAACTTGTAGAGGGCCATCAACACCTCCTTTCTTCTGTGGTTATGCCCCTCTCTACGCAGCCTAGCATCCTTCTGGCCACGGCCGTCGCCTTGTCGCATTGTTTCTTCACCTTCAGATCCTCCGACACCAACACCCCAAGGTCTCTCTCCTGAGTCGAGCTCACTACTCTTTCCCCTCCTCTGCGGTATCTCTCTTTTGGGTTTCCGCACCCCAAGTGCATCACTCTACACTTCTTGGCATTAAATTTTAACTATTTTATTCACACAGGAGTGCAGCATTTATTATCAGAGTACGAAGTAAACAATGTCCTCTTTCCAAAGTACTCACACAATATATGTATATAATAATCCCAACATTTATTTCTCAATTTTGTGCCTTTGCCATGCTATTTCCTCAGAACTCACTTCAACTGTCACTCAAGTGTACTCGCTCCGAAGACCCACACACTCCTATCACCAAACATACAGTTCACTCATGATATCACTACTAGTCAATATAACCATCAAACATAGTGCAGTTTTTACAAGATACAGATATAAAGCGAATGCTACATACCTGTAGAAGGTATTCTCCGAGGACAGCAGGCTGATTGTTCTCACTGATGGGTGACGTCCACGGCAGCCCCTCCAATCGGAATCTTCACTAGCAAAAGCCTTTGCTAGCCCTCGCGCGCCGATGCACACCGCGCATGCGCGGCCGTCTTCCCGCCCGAAACCGGCTCGTGCCGGCCAGTCTGATATGTAGCAAGACAAAGACTAGGGAAGACACAACTCCAAAGGGGAGGCGGGCGGGTTTGTGAGAACAATCAGCCTGCTGTCCTCGGAGAATACCTTCTACAGGTATGTAAGCATTCGCTTTCTCCGAGGACAAGCAGGCTGCTTGTTCTCACTGATGGGGTATCCCTAGCCCCCAGGCTCACTCAAAACAACAACCATGGTCAATAGGGCCTCGCAACGGCGAGGACATAACTGAGATTGACCTAAAAAATTTACCAACTAACTGAGAGTGCAGCCTGGAACAGAACAAACATGGGCCTAGGGGGGTGGAGTTGGATTCTAAACCCCGAACAGATTCTGAAGCACTGACTGCCCGAACCGACTGTCGCAGGCAGTAATGAGATGTGAATGTGTGGACAGATGACCACGTCGCAGCTTTGCAAATCTCTTCAATAGTGGCTGACTTCAAGTGGGCTACCGACGCTACCATGGCTCTAACATTATGAGCCGTGACATGACCCTCAAGAGCCAGCCCAGCCTGGGCGTAAGTGAAGGAAATGCAATCTGCCAGCCAATTGGATATGGTGCGTTTTCCTACAGCCACTCCCCTCCTGTTGGGATCAAAAGAAACAAACAATTGGGCGGACTGTCTGTCTGTCCGCTCCAGATAGAATGCCAATGCTCTCTTGCAGTCCAATGTGTGCAGCTGACGTTCAGCAGGGCAGGAATGAGGACAGGGAAAAAATGTTGGCAAGACAATTGACTGGTTCAGATGGAACTCCGACACAACCTTTGGCAGAAACTTAGGGTGAGTGCGGAGGACTACTCTGTTATGATGAAATTTGGTGTAAGGGGCCTGGGCTACCAGGGCCTGAAGCTCACTGACTCTACGAGCTGAAGTAACTGCCACCAAGAAAATGACCTTCCAGGTCAAGTACTTCAGATGGCAGGAATTCAGTGGCTCAAAAAGAGGTTTCATCAGCTGGGTGAGAACGACATTGAGATCCCATGACACTGTAGGAGGCTTGACAGGGGGCTTTGACAACAGCAAACCTCTCATGAAGCGAACAACTAAAGGCTGTCCTGAGATCGGCTTACCTTCTACACGGTAATGGTATGCACTGATTGCACTAAGGTGAACCCTTACAGAGTTGGTCTTGAGACCAGACTCAGACAAGTGCAGAAGGTATTCAAGCAGGGTCTGTGTAGGACAAGAGCGAGGATCTAGGGCCTTGCTGTCACACCAGACGGCAAACCTCCTCCACAGAAAGAAGTAACTCCTCTTAGTGGAATCTTTCCTGGAAGCAAGCAAGATGCGGGAGACACCCTCTGACAGCCCCAAAGAGGCAAAGTCTACGCTCTCAACATCTAGGCCGTGAGAGCCAGAGACCGGAGGTTGGGATGCAGAAGCGCCCCTTCGTCCTGTGTGATGAGGGTCGGAAAACACTCCAATCTCCACGGTTCTTCGGAGGACAACTCCAGAAGAAGAGGGAACCAGATCTGACGCGGCCAAAAAGGAGCAATCAGAATCATGGTGCCTCGGTCTTGCTTGAGTTTCAGCAAAGTCTTCCCCACCAGAGGTATGGGAGGATAAGCATACAGCAGACCCTCCCCCCAGTCCAGGAGGAAGGCATCCGATGCCAGTCTGCCGTGGGCCTGAAGCCTGGAACAAAACTGAGGGACTTTGTGGTTGGCTCGAGATGCGAAGAGATCTACCAAGGGGGTGCCCCACACCTGGAAGATCTGTCGCACTACACGGGAATTGAGCGACCACTCGTGAGGTTGCATAATCCTGCTCAACCTGTCGGCCAGACTGTTGTTTACGCCTGCCAGATATGTGGCTTGGAGCACCATGCCGTGACGGCGAGCCCAGAGCCACATGCTGACGGCTTCCTGACACAGGGGGCGAGATCCGGTGCCCCCCTGCTTGTTGACGTAGTACATGGCAACCTGGTTGTCTGTCTGAATTTGGATAATTTGGTGGGACAGCCGATCTCTGAAAGCCTTCAGAGCGTTCCAGATCGCTCGCAACTCCAGAAGATTGATCTGCAGATCGCGTTCCTGGAGGGACCAGCTTCCTTGGGTGTGAAGCCCATCGACATGAGCTCCCCATCCCAGGAGAGACGCATTCGTGGTCAGCACTTTTTGTGGCTGAGGAATTTGGAAAGGACGTCCCAGAGTCAAATTGGACCAAATCGTCCACCAATACAGGGATTTGAGAAAACTCGTGGACAGGTGGATCACGTCTTCTAGATCCCCAGCAGCCTGAAACCACTGGGAAGCTAGGGTCCATTGAGCAGATCTCATGTGAAGGCGGGCCATGGGAGTCACATAGACTGTGGAGGCCATGTGGCCCAGCAATCTCAACATCTGCCGAGCTGTGATCTGCTGTGACGCTCGCACCCGCGAGACGAGGGACAACAAGTTGTTGGCTCTCGCCTCTGGGAGATAGGCGCGAGCCGTCCGAGAATCCAGCAGAGCTCCTATGAATTTGAGTTTCTGCACTGGGAGAAGATGGGACTTTGGGTAATTTATCACAAACCCCAGTAGCTCCAGGAGGCGAATAGTCATCTGCATGGACTGCAGGGCTCCTGCCTCGGATGTGTTCTTCACCAGCCAATCGTCGAGATATGGGAACACGTGCACCCCCAGCCTGCGAAGTGCCGCTGCTACCACAGCCAAGCACTTTGTGAACACCCTGGGCGCAGAGGCGAGCCCAAAGGGTAGCACACAGTACTGGAAGTGACGTGTGCCCAGCAGAAATCACAGATACTGCCTGTGAGCTGGCAGTATCGGGATGTGTGTGTAGGCATCCTTCAAGTCCAGAGAGCATAGCCAATCGTTTTCCTGAATCATGGGAAGAAGGGTGCCCAGGGAAAGCATCCTGAACTTTTCTTTGACCAGATATTTGTTCAGGGCCCTTAGGTCTAGGATGGGACGCATCTCCCCTGTTTTCTTTTCCACAAGGAAGTACCTGGAATAGAATCCCAGCCCTTCTTGCCCGGATGGCACGGGCTCGACCGCATTGGCGCTGAGAAGGGCGGAGAGTTCCTCTGCAAGTACCTGCTTGTGCTGGAAGCTGTAAGACTGAGCTCCCGGTGGACAATTTGGAGGTTTTGAGGCCAAATTGAGGGTGTATCCTTGCCGGACTATTTGAAGAACCCACTGATCGGAGGTTATGAGAGGCCACCTTTGGTGAAAAGCTTTCAACCTCCCTCCGACTGGCAGGTCGCCCGGCACTGACACTTGGATGTCGGCTATGCTCTGCTGGAGCCAGTCAAAAGCTCGTCCCTTGCTTTTGATGGGGAGCCGAGGGGCCTTGCTGAGGCGCACGCTGCTGACGAGAGCGAGCGCGCTGGGGCTTAGCCTGGGCCGCAGGCTGTCGAGAAGGAGGATTGTACCTACGCTTACTAGAAGAGTAGGGAACAGTCTTCCTTCCCCCGAAAAATCTTCTACCTGTAGAGGTAGAGGCTGAAGGCTGCCGGCGGGAGAACTTGTCGAATGCGGTGTCCCGCTGGTGGAGCTGCTCTACCACCTGCTCGACTTTTTCTCCAAAAATGTTATCCGCACGGCAAGGCGAGTCCGCAATCCGCTGCTGGATTCTATTCTCCAGGTCGGAGGCACGCAGCCATGAGAGTCTGCGCATCACCACACCTTGAGCAGCAGCCCTGGACGCAACATCAAAGGTGTCATACACCCCTCTGGCCAGGAATTTTCTGCACGCCTTCAGCTGCCTGACCACCTCCTGAAATGGCTTGGCTTGCTCAGGGGGGAGCGCATCCACCAAGCCCGCCAACTGCCGCACATTGTTCCGCATGTGTATGCTCGTGTAGAGCTGGTAAGACTGAATTTTGGCCACGAGCATAGAAGAATGGTAGGCCTTCCTCCCAAAGGAGTCCAAGGTTCTAGAGTCCTTGCCCGGGGGCGCCGAAGCATGCTCCGTAGAACTCTTGGCCTTCTTTAGGGCCAAATCCACAACTCCAGAGTCGTGAGGCAACTGAGTGCGCATCAGCTCTGGGTCCCCATGGATCCGGTACTGGGACTCAATCTTCTTGGGAATGTGGGGGTTAGTTAAAGGCTTGGTCCAGTTCGCCAGCAATGTCTTTTTTAGGACATGATGCATGGGTACTGTGGACGCTTCCTTAGGTGGAGAAGGATAGTCCAGGAGCTCAAACATTTCAGCCCTGGGCTCGTCCTCCACAACCACCGGGAAGGGGATGGCCGTAGACATCTCCCGGACAAAGGAAGCGAAAGACAGACTCTCGGGAGGAGAAAGCTGTCTTTCAGGAGAGGGAGTGGGATCAGAAGGAAGACCCTCAGACTCCTCGTCAGAGAAATATCTGATGCCTCCTTCGTCTTCCCACGAGGCCTCACCCTCGGTGTCAGACACAAGTTCACGAACCTGCGTCTGCAACCGTGCCCGGCTCGACTCCGTGGAACCACGGCCACGGTGGGGGCGTCGAGAGGTAGACTCCCTCGCCCGCACCGGCGAAGCTCCCTCCGCCGACGTAGTCGGGGAGCCTTCCTGGGAGGCGACCGCAGTCGGTACCGCACGCAGCACCGACGCCGGAGACCTCACCCCGGGCGATGGACCAGCCGGCGCCACGCTCGACGGTACCGGTGGCGCAGCACCCCTGGTACCGGAGGGGTAGGGCGCAACAGCTCTCCCAGGATCTCTGGGAGAACGGCCCGGAGGCTCTCGTTCAGAGCGGCTGCAGAAAAAGGCATGGAGGTCGATGCAGGCGTCGATGTCAGAGTCTGTTCCGGGCATGGAGGCTGTTCCGGGCTGTCCAGAGTGGAGCGCATCGACACCTCTTGGACAGAGGGTGAGCGGTCCTCTCGGTGCCGATGCCTGCTGGGTGCCGACTCCCTCGGCGACCCAGAGCTCTCGGTGCCGACACGGGAAGGGGACCGGTGTCGATGCTTCTTCGACTTCTTGCGAAGCATGTCACCAGAGCTTCCCGGCACCGACGAGGAGGACGTAGAATCCAGCCGTCTCTTCCTCGGGGCCGAGGCCGAAGAAGGTCGGTCTCGGGGGGACTGTACCGCAGGAGCCCTCAGGGTAGGGGGAGACCCACCCGAAGGCTCACCGCCTCCAGCAGGGGAATGGACAGCCCTCACCTGCACTCCAGACGAAGCACCACCGTCCGACGACATCAGCAGACGAGGTCCCGGTACCACCGACGTCGATACAGTCGTCCGATGTCTCAGCGCTGATGCAGAGGGCCGATGCCTCGATGCACTGGCAGCCGAGGATGAAGGTCTGGACGCTGAAGACGTCGATGCACTCGATACCCCCGGTGCCGATGCCGACGAAGAGCCCGAGAACAAAATGTTCCACTGGGCTAACCTCGCTACCTGCGTCCGCTTTTGTAAAAGGGAACACAGACTACAGGCCTGAGGGCGGTGCCCAGCCCCCAGACACTGAAGACACGACGCGTGCCTGTCAGTGAGCGAGATTACCCGGGTGCACTGGGTGCACTTCTTGAAGCCGCTGGAAGGCTTCGATGTCATGGGCGGAAAAATCACGCCGGCGAGATCAAAACTCGAAATGACGAAAATTGGCACCACAAAAATAGGGAGAAGAAAATTTCGACTGAGGCCTATCCCGACGACGAAAGAAAACTTACCGGGGCGAAAAGCTCGAAATACGGGAAGGAAAAAAAGCAAACAGGCTCTTCCCGAACACTTTTTAAAACTTTCTGAGAGGAAATGAGTCGAAAACGACGCGCGAGGTCAACTTTCCGGGGCACGAACGGCGAAACACGACCGTACCGAGCGCGGACAAAAGAAGACTGGCCGGCATGCATCGGCGCGCGAGGGCTAGCAAAGGCTTTTGCTAGTGAAGATTCCGATTGGAGGGGCTGCCGTGGACGTCACCCATCAGTGAGAACAAGCAGCCTGCTTGTCCTCGGAGAAAATAACATAGAATATTCCAGAGCTTGCAACTCTTCTCACAATGAATCAAGGTGTCCCCTCCCCCAACTCCCCCTTCATTATCTCCTCAGACCCTTGCTGAATTCTTTCATGACAAGGTTCAAAAGATAAACATTGAATTCTCTACCTCGCCACCTCTCCCTCCACTAGTCCGTTCCCCTCTCTCTCCTTCCCCTCATTCCTTTTCCTCCTTTCCTGAAGTTACTATAGACGAAACTACACTTCTCCTTTCTTCCTCAAAATGTACCACCTGTTCCTCTGATCCCATTCCCACCCACCTTCTTAATGCCATCTCACCTGCTCTTATTCCTTTTATTTGTCACATTCTCAACCTCTCACTTTCCACTGCAACTGTCCCTACCGCCTTTAAACATGCTGTGGTCACACCTCTCCTTAAGAAGCCTTCACTCGACCCTACTTGTCCCTCTGATTACCGACCCATCTCCCTCCTCCCTTTTCTGTCCAAATTACTTGAGCGTGCTGTTCACCACCGCTGCCTTGATTTTCTCTCCTCACA
Organism: Microcaecilia unicolor; assembly: GCF_901765095.1. Classification (NCBI taxonomy): domain Eukaryota; kingdom Metazoa; phylum Chordata; class Amphibia; order Gymnophiona; family Siphonopidae; genus Microcaecilia; species Microcaecilia unicolor. Next base: position 24,768,271 of record NC_044043.1, on the reverse strand, counting down.
TGCTATTTTTGACCCACTACAATCTGGTTTTCACCCTCTCCACTCAACTGAAACTGCGCTTACTAAAGTCTCCAGTGACCTATTACTGGCTAAATCCAGAGGTCAATATTCCATCCTCATTCTTCTTGATCTTTCCGCTGCGTTTGACATTGTCGATCACAGCATACTTCTCAATACCCTGTCCTCACTTGGATTCCAGGGCTCTGTCCTTTCCTGGTTCTCTTCCTACCTCTCCCTCCGCACCTTTACTGTTCACTCTGGTGGATCCTCTTCTACTTCTATCTCTCTGCCTGTCGGCGTACCTCAGGGTTCTGTTCTTGGTCCCCTCCTCTTTTCTATCTACACTTCTTCCCTTGGTTCATTAATCTCATCCCATGGCTTTTCCTACCATCTCTATGCTGATGACTCCCAAATCTACCTTTCTACCCCTGATATCTCACCTTGCATCCAAACCAAAGTTTCAGCGTGCTTGTCTGACATTGCTGTCTGGATGTCTCAACACCACCTGAAATTAAATATGACCAAAACCAAGCTTCTCATTTTTCCCCCCAAACCCACCTCCCCACTCCCCCCATTTTCTATTTCTGTTGATGGCTCTCTCATTCTCTATGTCTCCTCAACTCGAAACCTTGGGGTCATCTTTGACTCTTCTCTCTCCTTCTCTGCTCCTATCCAGCAGATCGCCAAGACCAGTCGTTTCTTTCTTTACAACATCCGTAAAATCCGCCCCTTTCTTTCCGAGCGCTCTACCAAAACCCTCATCCACACCCTTGTCACCTCTCGTTTAGACTACTGCAATCTGCTTCTTGCTGGCCTCCCACTTAGTCACCTCTCCCCTCTCCAATCGGTTCAAAACTCTGCTGCCCGTCCCGTCTTCCGCCAGGGTCGCTTTACTCATACTACCCTTCTCCTCAAGTCGCTTCACTGGCTCCCTATCCGTTTTCGCATACTGTTCAAACTTCTTCTACTAACCTATAAATGTACTCACTCTGCTGCTCCCCAGTATCTCTCCACACTCGTCCTTCCCTACACCCCTTACTGTGCACTCCGTTCCATGGATAAATCCTTCTTATCTGTTCCCTTCTCCACTACTGCCAACTCCAGACTTCGCGCCTTCTGTCTCGCTGCACCTTATGCCTGGAATAAACTTCCTGAGCCCCTACGTCTTGCCACATCCTTGACCACCTTTAAATCTAGACTGAAAGCCCACCTCTTTAACATTGCTTTTGACTCGTAACCACTTGTAACCACTCGCCTCCATCTACCCTCCTCTCCTCCTTCCTGTACACATTAATTGATTTGATTTGCATACTTTATTTTTTGTCTATTAGATTGTAAGCTCTTTGAGCAGGGACTGTCTTTCTTCTATGTTTGTGCAGCGCTGCGTATGCCTTGTAGCGCTATAGAAATGCTAAATAGTAGTAGTAGTAGTAGTAGTAGTGAATCACTGGCACGATTGATTTTTTCAGTAGCCTTCTCCTGTTGAGTATTGTGACTCTGTCCTCCGACCAGCACTTATGTTCATGGTTGATATAGCACCATTTAGGTATGTGAAACTTTCTAGCAAGGCACCGGGCTGGTAAAGCCTGAATACATCTGTGCAACAGACTTAATTGTGAGCAGGTTTCATGTAACCTCCGGAACCAAAATATTGGTCTCTGGAGAGTTTGAAAAGAACATTGTATGAAGATACGGACTTAAGTGTGAGAAGGAAATAGCATGGCAAAGGCACAAAATTAAGTAATAAATGTTGGGATTATTATATGCATATATTGCTGTGTGAGTACTTTGGAAAAAGGACATTAAATTTTAACTGCCAGATCCTCGACCATTCTTCTAACGTTCGGAGATCCCTTCTCATCGTTTCTACTCCCTCCAGGATCCACTCTACTGGGCTATTTTCGTGTCATCTGCAAAAAGGCACACCTTACCTTCCAGCCCTTCAGCAATATCTCTCACAAATATATTAAACAGAATAGGCCCCAGCACCGACCCCTGAGAAACTCCACTGCTCACCTTCCTTTCCTCCGAGCGGATTCCATTTACCACCACCCTCTGCCACCTGTCGGTCAACCAGTTTCTTATCCAGTTCACCACTTTCGGTCCTAAGTTCAACCCTTTCAGCTTATTCACAAGTCTTCTGTGGGGGACCGTATCAAAGGCTTGGCTGAAGTCCAAGTAGATTACATCTAGCGCACGTCCCTCATCCAGTTCTTTGGTCACCCAGTCAAAAAAATCAGCAAGATTCATTTGGCAGGATTTTCCTTTGGTAAAGCCATGTTGCCTCGGGTCCTGTAACCTGTCGGTTTCTAGAAAGTTAACTATCCTTTCTTTCAGCAGCGACTCCATTATTTTTCCTACCACCGACATGAGACTTACCGGTCTGTAGTTTCCCACTTCTTCCCTGTCTCCACTTTTGTGAAGAGGGACCACATCCGCTCGTCTCCAATCTCGCGGAATCTCTCCCGTCTCTAAAGATCTATTAAATAATCTTCAAGAGGTCCCGCCAGGACCTCTCTGAGCTCCTTCAGTATCCTGGGATGTATCCATCCAGCCCCATAGCATTGTTCACCTTCAGATTCTCCAGCTGTTTATAAACTCTTTGTTCTGTGAACGGCACAGTATCCACTCCATTCCCAGACATTCCCTCGGTAGCCAACCACGGTCCATTATTCGTATTTGGCCGAATAGTAAAATATGCTATTTGGTACAGCTCTAAAATCAACACTCCCTCCTCTGGATCTGAGTGTGTCACCATGTAGCCACTCAGAGCATCATTAAGCAGCCCAATGATGCCTCTCTGTTGTGCCCTGCAAATCTCCAACTGACTGCCTCTGCAGCACCACATCTCTGTTGATCACTCCCCTGCTGACTGGTGGGAGAAAATGGCAGATTGACTGCCATTTGCATCTGCTTGCTTCCACTTTACCTATCAGCTCAGTCCACGAAGCATCAGATCAGACTGCCTTTTACTGTTACCCTTTGTATCGCTCCAAGGTGCGACTGCACCTCGAGTATTGTGTTCAGTTCTGGTCGCCATATCTCAAAAAAGATACAGCTACTATTGAAAAGGTGTGAGCAAATATAAATTAATAATAGCGGAATTAGAAAAGGTTCAAAGAAGAGCGACCAAAATGATAAAGGGGATGGAACTCCTCCTGTATGAGGAAAGGCTAAAGAGATTAGGGCTCTTCAGCTTGGAAAAGAGACGGATGAGGGGAGATATGATTGAGGTGTACAAAATCCCGAGTGGTGTAGAACAAGTAGAAGTAAATGAATTTTTCATTCATTCCAAAAGTAAAAGGACTAGCGGACACTCAAGGAAGTTACATGGAAATACTTTTAAAACAAATAGGAAGAAATATTTTTTCACGCAACACATAGTTAAGCTCTGGAACTCTTTGCCAGAGGATGTGGTAACAGCAGTTAGCGTATCTGGGTTTAAAAAAAAAGATTTGAACAAATTCCTGGAGGAAAAGTCCATAGTTTGTTATTGAAACAGACATGGGGAAGCAACTGCTTGCCCCAGGATTGGTAGCAAGGAATGTTGCTGCTAATTGGGTTTCTGCCAGGTACTCGTGACCTGGCTTGGCCACTGTTTGGAAAACAGGATACTGGGCTAGATGGACCACTGGTCTGACCTAGTATGACTACTCTTATGTTCTTAGAGTGTATTTTATATTCTGGAGCAGACAGTGCTTCCATTTTAACAGAATTCACTTTCAGTGGGCTAACAGAACTCAGAGTCCCTGAAAGTCTAAACCATCAGTTATGGGTACATTAGTTATATTCCACCTTAAACCAAGGAAGAGTACAATATAATGTACACAATCTCAAAAAACAATGAAAAAAAATTACAAACTAAGAATACACAGCATAAAACCAGAGTCCAAAAAAAAAACAACCCAAAAACAATCCATTAGGGCTAATAACTCAAGATTAGGTCCTACTCAAATATAGTCCCATATGATACTCTGAACAAATGGTTATTCAAAGTTTTCTTAAAAGGCAGAAATGTCTTTCAGCCTTATGGCTAATGGTAACCGATTCTACTCACTTGATACAACAATCGAAAAGGCCCTATGCCTAGTCTTCTCAAAGGAAAAAGATTATAAAACAGTAATTGTAAGTAGACAGGTACCCTCAGACCACAAAAATATGGTGGGTGGTGTACCATTCTTCCTCGCACTATTTGAAGTCATTACTACAGGTTTAACACTTGAGGAACCAACAACAAGATTTTGTACTTAACTCTGAAGGAGACTAGGAGCCAATGCAACCTAAGATGAGGAGTTATATGTTCAAACCAGGAACACCCAACAGAAAACGGGCTGCAGAATTCAGAATAATCTCTAAGGAGTGAATACAGGCCTCAGTCAGGCCCAGTTAACACCACAGTCTGCAGGACTGTCCATATGAACCTTAAAATAGGAATTTGTATGGATTAGAGATTTAAACAACAATGAAGAGTCTAAAAGGACCCCTACAGCTGCCCTTCCCAAACCACCTTTGTTTGTATGTTCCTAATGTGTACTCTGTTGGGCCTTATTTTAAGGTAATATTGCTAAATGGGATGTTAGAGATGATCTTACTCACTCAAACTCACTAATACTGTAAGCCTTTGGGGGAAAGGGAAATTACTACTGTACTTGACATGAACTTGCCTTAAGCTACTACTGAAAAGGCATGAGCTAAATTTGAGAAAAAAATACTCAAAACCTGAAAATTAAGAAGTTCAAATTCTAATGCTCATCCTGCAGCACAAAAATTACAGTATGTTATCTTTTATTTCTCTGCAAAGGACCACTTAAATTGTGATTAATCCTCTTAATTATTTTTAACTAACTTTTGTAATCTATCACTTGCTGCAGTGGCACTGCAAGTTCATCTGTGGCAGGGGATACTATCTTTATGTGCCATGTTGCACTATCGCTATTAATAATATTAGCCCTAGGGTCGAAGATCTAGCTCATTGGCTAATGTCTCCAAATGTCTTCCTGAAAATTATGTGGTTTCTCATTAATTTATTTTCACTTTGGAGGAAATGATCCCAGGTTTCTCTGGCTTCCAGACTCTCAATTAACTAAGACTACAGAAAGGAGGCAGCTTCAGCTGCATGCCCAGTTTATGTCATTGCTCCAGGTGAGCAGAGCTAAGAGATTGAAATCTTGCTAAATGTCTGTCTGCCAGCCAACACATAATGGGAGGAACAGATTATCAATCATTTACCAAGAGGCTAAAGATCAGAATAGAAGCTTACACAATCCCATTCTGTTTAGTGGATCGAGGCCCCAGATCTGGAGCACAACTGAACTATTTCTACCCTGAAAAAGTAGCTGCTTAGATCTCAGAGCAGCACTCTGCAGCTCTAGGACAGCTACGCTGAAGGGAATTATCCTAGAATCAAAGTGGGAAAGGAGGAGCGGACATCCCAAATCTTAAGTTTCTCATATGTTATTGTCAAGGCTTGGCTCCAGCCAGTTGTGTGAATACTTAATGCCTCATCCAGTTCTCAAATGCTCTGCTGTAACACTAAATTAAGTAAAAGACATATATTGCTGTATTATTCAAAACCATGTACTGCTCCCAATGCCACATGTGTACTTGCTCACATCATCCCTTCACCACCTTAATCTGCCCCTTTTCCCTCTCCAAGCCCTCCCTCGTTTTACATAAGTACATAAGTAATGCCATACTGGGAAAAGACCAAGGGTCCATCGAGCCCAGCATCTTGTCCACGACAGCGGCCAATCCAGGCCAAGGGCACCTGGCAAGCATCCCAAATGTACAAACATTCTATACATGTTATTCCTGGGATTTTGGATTTTTCCAAGTCTGTTTAGTAGCGGTTTATGGACTTGTCCTTTAGGAAACCGTCCAACCCCTTTTTAAACTCTGCTAAGCTAACCGCCTTCACCACATTTTCCGGCAATGAATTCCAGAGTTTAATTACACGTTGGATGAAGAAAACTTTTCTCCGATTTGTTTTAAATTTACTACACTGTAGTTTAATCGCATGCCCCCTAGTCCTAGTATTTTTGGAAAGGACTATTTGTCCCCCTTCCCCTACCCCCAATTAAGCTTTTAACCTATCCCTCACTTGTGATTGGCTGATAGGAGGAATAACATTCTGGAAATTACTGTAAGTCCCCCCCCCCCCAATCTGATATATCACCCATCTTTTATATATAAGCGGTTTACAATTAATAAATTGTAATAAATGGAGAAATTATGTCTTACCTGATAATTTTCTTTCCTTTAATCCTACCAGTCCAGAATGAATGGGTTATGTCTATCTAACAACGGAAGGAGACGGAGAAAAAAAAAGGTGAAATTAGGCCTTACCTGCTCATTTTCTTTCCTTGTCAAGCCGCTTGGGTTATGCGCGCCTACCAGCAAAGGGAGACTGAGAACACAACTTTAAACACAGTACAAATAACCTATGCAGAACCCCAACCAGCCAGTTTATCGATAAAGCAGAGGAGAACAAAAACTCCAAACAAAGAAAAAACCTCACAGAACCCTGTACTCGGAACTCCACCCCAAACAGGGGGTAAGCTTTTGCAGACTGAGCACAACCTGCGCCCCAATCTGCCTTTAGCAAGCAGCAGGAAAAATCCCAGAACCTACTAGCACAGAAAGTACAGAGATAAACCCTGCAGCAGTTACAGCAACTCTGGTTCAAACAAAAACATAATATTCAAAAACTGAAATACAGACATACATGAATACAGGGTGGGCTCTTGACCGGTCTGGGGGGTCTAGACGAAAGAAAATTAGCAGGCAAGGCCTAATTTCACCTTCCTCAGCAACCCTCCACTGGTCAAGACGTTTGGGTTTCGGAGGTCCCGCCCTTAGTTGTTTACTGCTTAGGTACTACCCAGAGGTCAAAACTGCTGCACCAAATCCAGCATCCTCTTTCACCTGTACATCCACCCTATAATGCTTCACAAAGGAGTGCAAAGAGGACCAAACCGCCACTCTGCAAATGTCCACAGGTGGAATAAAACTTCTTTCTGCCCAGGAAGCCGCTACTCCTCTAGTGGAATGAGCCTTGAGCACAGTGGGCACAGCGCGACCCTTAAGCAAGTAAGCCAAAACAATCGCCTCTTTCTGCCACCGCACCTTTCTTAGCCCCCCCCCCCCCCCCCCATACAGCACGAACAACTTGTCCGAGGAACGAAAATCCTGTGTTCGTTTCAGATAAAATCTCAAGACTTGGCGAATATCCAGCTTTGCGAGACATCATTGGGAAGTATCTCCTGACCTGTCTCCCGGCACCAGCAACGAAATTACCTGAGTCACATGAAAAGCAGACACCACTTTAGGCAAAAAGAACGGCATCGGACGCAGTGAGACCTTTTCCTTGGAGAACAGTAAAAACAGAGCTCTACACGATAGAGCCTGCAACTCCAAAATCCTATGGGCAGAGGAAATAGCTACCAAAAACACCAACTTCAGGGTGAGATCCTTGTAGGTGAAGATTCCAAGGGTTCAAAGGGAGAACCAACTAGGGCCTCAAGAACAAGATCCAAATCCCACTGAGGGGCCAAAGGATGTTGCGGAGGACAAAGCAATTTTACTCCCTGCAAAAAACGCACATTCGGAGAAGAAGCCAAGGACATACCCTGCACCTTCCCCCGGAAACAGGCCAAGGCTGCAATCTGCACCTTCAAAAGAGGACAAGGCCAGACCCCTGTTGAAACCATCCTTCAAAAACTCCAAGAGAGACACGTGAAGAGGCAAACAAAAACAATCTTGACACCAACTCTCAAAAATACGCCAGACATGTAATTAAGCCAATGAGGTGGAGCGCTTCCGTGACCAATGGGGAAAACCCCTTCTTTCTCAGCCTGTTCCTCTCAAGAGCCAAGCCATAAGTGAGAACGGAGAGGGGTCCGGCATGACTATTGGACACTGATACAAGACTCCCCCAGAGGAAGAGGCTCCTGCTCCATCAGACGCACCAGATCTCCAAACCACGGATGCCACAGCCAATTTGGCGCCACCAAAATCACTGAACCTGAATGACCAACCTATCAGCGGCCACATATGGAATACATACAGCAGCACCTGAGGAGGCCATGGAAGCACCAGTGCATCGATCCTCTCTGACCGAGGGTCCCTCCATCGACTGAAATAGCAAGGCACCTGAGCATTGTCAGACATCATCATCACCGGCTGCCCCCATCTCAACACTATGCGATCGAAAACCGAGCGATGAAGGGACCGCTCTCCAGGATCCAGAGTGTGCCTACTCAGAAAATCCACATTCACGTCGTCCACTCCAGCTACATGACCTGCCAAGAGACCCAGGAGATGGTACTCCACCCAGGGAATTAACAATTCTGCCTCCTCTACAACTGCCCGGCTTCTTGTTCCACCCTGCCGGCTGACATAAGCTACTGTCGAACAGAACCCTTACCGCCCCCTTCCAACTAGAAGAGACTGGAAAAACGCAAGGCCAACCGAATCGCCCTCGTCTCTAACCAATTGATGGACCAACGGGTTTCCTCCATCGACCAATGGCCCTGAGCTACCTGGCCGAGACACTGAGCCCCCCCCCCCCCCCCCCACCAGACTGGCATCTGTGGAGAGAACTATCAAGTCTGGAGGTCCAGAGGCATGCCCTTCTCCAGATTCAGAGCGTGCAGCCACCACTGCAGACTGCGACGGGGGGCTCCCGTCAGAGACAACCAAACCTCTAAGATCTGCGACTGTGGTGACCAATTTGACAGAAGAGCCATCTGCAGCTGCCTCTTGTGAGCCCTCATCGTTGCCGCCTTCAGCCCCAGTAACAGAAGGTAAGAAGGGCCATTGGAGTCGAAACGGACAAAAGTCACCGAATCTGAAGCTGGACACTGGAAATCCGAGCTGGAGGTAGATAGACACGGCCCACTAACATGTTGAAATGAACTCCCAAGTACTCCAGAGTCTGCGATGGGCACAAGTGACTCTTGGCTGTGTTCACCACTCAGCCCAAAGACTCCGACTGAGATTTTGCCTGAATCAATCAATTGTCCAGGTAAGGGTGGACCAAGATACCCTGTTTCCGCAGAGCAGCCGCCACCACCATCATGACCTTGGAAAACGTCCGAGGTGCCGTCGCAAACCCGAACGGCAGAGCACAGAACTGAAAGTGTTTCCCTAACACAGCAAAGCGAAGGAAACGCTGATGAGCCGCATGGATGGGAATGTGCAAATATGCTTCTGTCAAATTCAAGGACGTCAGAAATTCCCCTAACCACACCACGACAATGACAGAGTGCAGAGTTTCCATTCGGAAGGAGGAAACTATCTGGACTCCACTGACCCTCGAGATCCAGAATGGGCCGAAAGGAGCCCTCCTTTTTGGGCACTACAAAGTAGATGGAATAGCACCCTATTCCCTGGTCCTGACGAGGTACAGGCACTACCACCCCCAGACGGATGAGACGCAGGAGAGTATCTCGAATCGCTCCCGCCTTGAGACAAGAGCGGCAAGAAGACTCGAGAAACAAATCTGCCAGAGTGTGATAGAACTAGAGAGCATACCCCTCACGTACCACCTCTAGAACCCACTGATCCGACGTGATTTGGGCCCACCTCTGGTAAAACTGCTGCAGCCGTGTACCTATCCGCACCCAGGCTGGACCCCCATACCCTCATTGCGATGTGCAAGCAGATCCGGAACCCCCGGAGGAGTCACATCCCCCCCCCCCCCCACACACACACACAGCACCCTCCTCAAAAAACGGCCCCTGGGAGCTCCGCTCAACCTGCCTGGCCTATAATGCCATGAGTCCCTAAAACGACCCCGCGAAACCCCCGGGTCGTGGACTTAGGACGCATCTCCGGAAACCGCAGAACCTTAGCATCCACGAACCAATTTATCTAGTTTCTCACCAAAAAGCATGGAACCTTTAAAGAGAAGAGACCATAATTTAGCATTGGAAGCCGCATACGCAGCCCAACCCCATAGCCACAAAGCCCAACGAGCCGTAATTCCCAGGGCCATGTTTTTTGCAAATGCCCTGAGCAAATCATACAGCGTGTCAGCGAAAAAGGAAGAGCCCATCTTCAATTTCGCCAATTCCTGCACCAAACCAGCCCTATCTACAGAAGGTTCCTCCAGGAGCTTCACAGCCCAGCGGAAACAGGCACGTGCTACCAAGCCCCCACACATTGATGCTTGTAAAGCAACAGCTGACAGATCAAAACTACATTTTATGAAAAGATTCAAGCTTCCTATCCTGGGGGTCACGTAACGCCGGGCCTCCATCCACAGGAATGGCTGTACCCTTAGTCAATGCTGTAACCACCGTGTCCTCAGTGGGGGGCTTTAGGGAATCCCGATCTTCCTGAGGAAGGGGATAAAGTCTAGCCATAGCCCTAGACACCTTACAAGGGGCATCCGGGGATGACCACTCTTGCAACACCATGTCCCTAAGAGGAAATGACTGCGAGGGACGCCTAATCCCTTTAACCAGCGAGTCAACCTGCGTAACCTCTAAGGGTGGACACATGATCAATTAATTCCAAAAGTTCGTCCCTGTGAAAAATGCGGACTACAGAAGGGTCCTCCTCTAGCAGAGAACCCTCCTACTCCTGGGACCCTTCTGGCAGATCTTCCACTCCAAGATAACTGAATTCCTCAGAACCCAGAAGAGAAAGAACCTAAGTGGCCTAGTGGTTAGGGTGGTGGACTCTGGTCCTGGGGAACTGAGTCTGATTCCCACTTCAGGCACAGGCAGCTCCTTGTGACTCTGAGCAAGTCACTTAACCCTCCATTGCCCCAGGTACAAATAAGTACCTGTATATGAAAGCCGCATTGAGCCTGCCATGAGTGGGAAAGCGTGGGGCACAAATGTAACAAAAAAAAATAATCCTCAGACCAATCCACCCGACCAGAGGCTGCTTGGTGGTTCCCGCCAAAAACAGAACCGCCGCCGAGGAACCCGCCTGTGGCCCCATTTCGCCTACATTCGGGCTCACCATGGGAGGTTTAGCGGTCAACTCCAGAAGAGATGGCAAAGGAAATTTCGGCTCTCCACAATAGCGGCACTGGCCGCCCGGCGCTTCAATATCGCGGCGCACACAAGATCGGCACCGGGTTTGCTTAGACATAACCACCCACAGAAGGGAGAGAATCCCCGATCCTGCACCCAAGCCAACCAAACTGCTCTTCAGGCCAAAGCAAAACCTGTGCTCTCCGAGACAGCTGTAAGAAAAAGACACCTGCAAAGAAACTGGAGCTTTTTTTTTTTTTTTTTAATTTGAACCCTGTTGCTGTCAAACTGACCTGGCACTCAAGGCTCCCATCCAAACCCGGCAGCCGAGGCACAAAGGCTGTCCACTCAAGGGAGAGCACCAGAGGGGGAGGGACCCGGTCACCCGGGTGTAGCACCCCAAGGGGAAACAGGGGTCCCCATCGGTCCCACACCTCAGCAACACCTAGAGCTCCCAGTAAAGGGCTACCTTGCCACACTAAAAATTCAGGACACTAAGAACCCACAAGGGCCTACCAGACTGGTTAGACTGCACATCTACCCTCTGCTGAGGCTGAGAAAATACTGGCTGGTTGGGGTTCTGTACAGGTTATTTGTACTGTGTTTAAAGTTAAGTGTTCTCAGTCTTCCTCTGCTGGTAGGCATGCATAACCCAAGCATCTTGACCGGTCTGGAGGGTTGCTGAAGAATAGTCAAGTAATTCATACCTTATTGTGCAGCCTGAAATGATCAGTTTTTCAAATAGCCAAACAATGATGCTCAAGACTGCTATAACAAAAGGACATGGAAAACTCAACAGCCAATGATGACACATGGCTTTAGACTAAAGTTGCAGCAAGGCTCTTTCTCAAATGGCATCAAAGGTAATGAAATTAAAAGTCAAAGAAATTACATCTGTGAATAAAGATAGCTTATAACGAGGAATTAGATAGGGAGAGCTTCTGGACTGGTCTGGTAGGACAAAAAGAAGGAAAATTATCAGTTAAGACCATTTCTCCTTCCTTTGCATCCATACCAGACCAGTCCAGAATGAACGGGATGTAGCAAATCAGTGTCCCCCTTCAGGGTGGGACTAAAAGAGGAGAAAAAAATCCACATGGAAATATAGATCTAAATGTCTTCTGTGCAAAATGGCACAGAGAGCAAGCAGTGGCTTCCCCCATGTCCACCTCAATATGGACTTTTCCTCCAAGAACTTGTCCAAACCTTTTTAAAACCCAGATACGCTAACCGCTGTTACCATATCCCCGACAGCGAGTTCCAGGGCTTAACTATTCTTTGAGTGAAAAATATTTCCTCCTATTTGTTTTAAAAGTTGTTTCCATGTAATTTCATTTGGTGTTTGTACTTTTTGAAAGAGTGAAAAATCACTTCACTTCTACCCATTCTATACCACTCAGGATTTTATAGACCTCAATCATATCCCTCCCTAACCTCTTCAGCCTTTCCTCATATGGGAGAAGTTTCATCCCCTTTATTATTTTGATTACTCTTCTTTGAATACTCAAGATGAGATCACACAGTGATACAGAGGCATTATAACATTCTTGGTCTTATTTTGTATCTCTTTCCTAATCATTCCTAGCATCCTATTTTTTTTTACTGCTGCCATACAATGGGCAGAATATTTCAGTGTATTGTCTACAATGACACCTAGATATTTTTCTCAAGTGCTGACTCCTAAGGTGAACCGGAGCATCAGGTAACTATGATTCAGATTATTCTTCCCAATCTGCATCACTTTGCACTTGTCCACATTAAATTTCATCTGCCATTTGGATGCCCAGTCTTCCAGTTTCCTAAAGTCTTCCTGCAATTTTTCACTATCCATGTGTGTTTTGACAACTTTGAATAGTTTTGTGTCATCTGCAAATTTAATCACTTCACTCATCGTTCTGTTTTCCAGATCATTTATAAATATGTTAAGTAGCACCAGTCCCAATACAGATAGATCCCAGCAGCACTCCTCTATTGAGAAAAATGACTATTTAACCCTACCCTCTGTTTTCTGTCCAATAACCTATTCCTAATTCACAGGACACTGCCTCTTATCCAATGACTTTTTAATTTTCTCAGGAGTGTCTCTTAAGGAACTTTGTCAAAAGATGAGATAGAATGTCATACACAGCCATGAACCACAGGAAGCATCCTAGAACAACGAGAGCAGGAGCTACCCGGGGGTGTAGGCATAGGTGGGCCTGGACCCACCCAGCACCAGTGCATTCATAACGCCAGCATAAAGGAGCAAGCTAAACTCCCGCTGCTTTTTTGCATCTCCTTCGGCACCTGTTCAAAGTATCGCCAGCAGCGTGTAAGAATCATTGCTGCCAGGTGACCCAGAAGCCTTCCCTCTGCTGCGTTTCCCCCACCCCAACTGACGCAATTTCATGAGAAGAACGCAACAGAGGGAAGGCGTTAGGCAGCAGCAGCGATCCTTACACGCTGCTGGCAACTCTTTGAAAGATGCTGGATGGGGTGGGGACCTGAGAGAGAGGGGAAGATGCTGCACAGCAGAGAAGGGGATGAGGGAGAAATGTTGGACATGGTGGAGGGGAAGGAGAGATGTAGAGATACTGTGGTGGGGGGAAGAGATGTTAGACTTGGGATGCAAGGGAGAGAGAGATGGTGGACATGAGGGTGCAGGAGAGATGTTGGATCCAGGGGCAGAAGGAAGAGATGCTGGACTACAGGGGAGGTGGCAAGAGGAAAGAGAGAAGGAGACAGGAAGATGCTGGGAGGGGGAAGAGGGTGGGGAGAGGAGAAAGAGGGAGCAGATGCTGGACTAGAAAGGTGGCAGGAGGAAGACACTAGAAATGATGGAACCATGTGAAAGGCCAAGTGGGGTAGCAAGGAAATGAACAAGAGAAGGATAGTGATTACAGGGGGTAGAAAATGATAGTGATTACAGGGAGTAGATTGAACATGGAAGAGAATGGAAAGCTGGGGAAAGAATGAGATGGGGAATAGGAGAGCTAGTGGGTGAAAGGAGATGGAAATCTGATAGGTATCTGAAATGTAAAAAGAAGGTAAGAGGGTGAAATCTGAGTGGACAGAGCAGAAAAGGAAAAAAAAAAGACGAAAGAGCTAAAATGGATCAATAATTTTTTCCTATGATGCCTCATACAAAAAGAAAGGGAACGGTCCGAGGAGAAGCTTCGACAACCCGGACCTCTTCCCCTTGTCAGGTGTCGATTGAAAGGTACACCTCGCGAATTTCTACCCAGGACGCCGTGAGGGGTCCGGCTCTCCTCAAGGCAGGGGAAAACCTTGAGGACTTGGACCTGGATGTTACTCTCTCACCTCTGGCGCTTCATCCGCCGCTCCCTCCCGACAGCCGCCAGAAACAGAGAGGATTACCCGAAACCGGAGTGTTTGCTGGGACTACCTCGATCGAAGGTACTGGAAAGGTGGTATGTGCAGGTGAGCTGGAACCTTTGAGCTCCGGCGTTGAATTGAAGCCATTGAAAGCAGCTTCGGGAACGGTGTCGTTGGAGAGCATTTGGATTGTTCTCCAACAGTTGGCAGCTACCGTAGAGAAATCCACAAAGGAAATTTCTACACTTGTGAGTACCATGAACACTTTTTCTGAATCTCTGGCGAATATTAGAACAGATTTCTCCACACAAACTAAGGAGATTAAACAAGATGTTAAAAAAACTACAAGATTTATCCTCAGAAATGATTAAAGATAAACTTATAATTAAATGAAGGATTGAACAAATTGAAAACCATAATCGGAGACTTAATTTGCGTATTTTAAATTTCCCAAGAGAGATAGGAATATCACCACTGGAAGTCTTTAAAAAATACTTGACTGAAGTTTTGAGATATTCCCCTGAAACTTTACCTCCGGTAAATAAAGTTTACTACATTCAAAACAAAAATTCCTCAGGAAAAGAAATCTTGGAAGGAAATTTGAATGTATCTGAACTGTTGGAAGTTTCTTTATCTGAACAGTCTGAAAGAATGACATTATTTGTTCAATTAGTTTTTTAACAGGACATTGAAGCGTTAAAAAAAATATACTTTCGAAAGATGAATGAATTGTTTTATGGTAAAACAGTAAGAATATATCAAGATGTGACAAAGCAGACACAAGAACTTAGGAAATTGTTTCTGAGTATGAGAAAGGAAACTTTAGATATAGGTGCTTCGTACTATCTGAATTACCCTAGTAAGTGTGTTTTGAAATATCAAGGAATAAAATACATATTTTTTCATCCAGAGCAATTAAGAGTGTTTCTGGATTCAAGGAAACTATCTGCGGAAGCTAACAACTGATTAGAAGTATTTGTAATAGGTGAGAAAATGCGTGTTAAGCTTTTTCCTAAATTATACCTGTTTTGATTTCCCCATTTTTTTTGTTTCATGCCCCCCTCTTACTTGTCTACTTGTGAATTAAAGAAGACATACAATATATGATTACAAAAGTTTTCTTTGGATATTTTATCCTAATGTTTATTTTGGGTCTGTTTTTTCTGTAACAAGTTTTTCTTATGATGTAAAATTTTGAAATTATAAATAAAGAATTAAAAAAATAAAAAAAGAAATGTGCACAACAGATGTCATTTTATTTGTGTTCAGTAGAAAAGGAAATACATTTGTTTTTATTTCTCTACTCTTACAGTGCATGCCGAGGTTCCCAGTTCTTTGCTTCGGTCTTCACCAAGGAAGATTTGGGTGGGATACCGGTGTCAGAAATGATATTTCAAGCGGACAAGTCGGAGAAACTTACTGACTTCACGGTAAACCTGGAGGATATAATGGGGCAGTTCAGCAAACTGAAGAGTAGCAAATCTCCTGGACCGGATGGTATTCATCCTGGAATACTGATAGAACTGAAAAATGAGCTTGCAGAGCTACCTCTAGCGATATGCAATTTATCCTTAAAATCGAGCGTGGTACCGGAAGATTGGAGGGTGGCCAATGTAACGCCCATTTTAAAAAAAATGTTTCAGGGGAGATCCAGGAAATTATAGACCGGTGAGTCTGACGTCAGTGCCAGGGAAAATGGTAGAAGCCATTATTAAAAACAAAATTACAGAGCACATCCGAGGACATGGATTACTGAGACCGAGTCAGCATGGTTTTTGTGTGGGGAAATCTTGCCTGACCAATTTACTTCAATTCTTTGAAGAAGTAAACAAACGTGGACAAAGGGGAGCCGGTTGATATTGTGTATCTGGATTTTCAAAAGGCATTTGACAAGGTACCTCATGTCTTACATCCAAGACAATCAGGTTTTAGGAGAGGACATAGCACAGAAAGTGTCATAACCTCTTTTCTAAGTGAAATACGCGCTAGATTAGAACAGGGTTATGTTGCGTTAGTCACTTCACTAGATTTATCAGCAGCATTCGATCTTATAGATCATGATCTGTTACTTAATCGATTGAAGGAAATTGGTATCAAAGGTGTAGTTTATGACTGGTTTACTTCTTTTCTTGCAAACCGGTCATTTAAAGTTGTTCAGATTTGTTCTACTTCAAAAGGATATCCTGTTTCTTGTGGGGTTCCACAAGGGTCGGTTTTATCACCAACTCTGTTCAATATTTATGTCAGTCCTCTGGCCCTGCTTATTCAGTCATTAGGTATTAGTTTTTACTCGTACGCGGATGATTTCCTTTTGCTCCATTATGTAAAACCATCAGATATTGACCTAACACAAATTCAAACCTGCCTTGACGAGGTATCTAGTTGGCTTAAAAGACACCACTTAGTATTAAACATAGAAAAGACTGTTACCTCATGGATTACAGGTCGTGATTCAATCCCTTCTGTTACACCTATTTTATTTGGTAAACCAATACCAACAGTGCAATCCTTCAGATATCTAGGAGTCATTATTGACTCAGCTTTATCATTTAATGAACAGATATCTGAAGTAGTTAAGAAATCCTTTTACCATCTTCGAAAACTGCGCTCAATTAGAAATTCAATTGATAAAGCGTCATTGTGTACTCTGACACATGCATACATTACTACACGTCTGGATTATTGCAATATTATTTATGCAGGACTTAACAAGATGAATATAAAATGGCTACAGTTGATACAGAACACAGCAGCTCGTATCATTTGCAGGGCTTTAAAACATGACAGAATTACACCACTTTTATATCAGCTTCACTGGCTTCCAGTTGAAGCTAGAATAAAATTCAAAATTTTTACCCTGACACAAAGCGTTATATTCATTAACTCCGTCATATTTAGCTAATCTTATCCTGTTATATTCACCCAGGCGAACGCTTCGATCACTTACAGACAATAGATTAGTATTCCCATCATTACAAAAGGCTAGATGGGAATCGACCAAAAGCTCAGCTTTCTTTTTTATAGCTCCTTCTCTTTGGAATTGCCTTCCCAAAAACCTTAGACTGGAGCAGTCTTACATTCAATTTGGTAAATTTTTGAAAACACATTTGTTTCAAAACACGTTCGAAAATAATCTGTGCTGAAAGGCAGTATTTAGACAGAAGTAATTATGTAGTGAAGAAATAGTCAAGCTTAATGTATTTGTCGTAAATGGCTGTTTAGTGTGTAGTGGTATTGATCATCTTGTAGAACGTCTGTGTTAAGTTTGCTGTGCTTTCCTATCAATTTGATGGAATTCTTTTATGTTTTTATAGTATGATTTTTTATATTGATATTGTAAACCATTCTGTTTTGTGCACACAATTTGTAACGGTATAGTAAATGAATAAACGATAAAAGATAAATGAAAGGCTACAGAGGAAATTGGAGGATCACGGGATAGGAGGAAAAGTCCTATTGTGGATTAAAAACTGGTTGAAGGATAGGAAACAGAGTGGGGTTAAATGGGCAGTATTCACAATGGAAAAGGGTAGTTAGTGGGGTTCCTCAGGGGTCTGTGCTAGGACCGCTGCTTTTTAATATATTTATAAATGATTTGGAGACAGGAGTAACTAGCGAGGTAATTAAAGTTATTCAAAGTCGTTAACTCGCGACAGGATTATGAAAAATTACAGAAGGACCTTACGAGTCTGGGAGGCTAAATGGCAGATGACGTTTAATGTGAGCAAGTGCAAGGTGATGCATGTGGGGAAAAAAGAACCCGAATTATAGCTACGTCATGCAAGGTTCCACGTTAGGAGTTACGGACCAAGAAAGGGATCTGGGTGTCGTCAGTGTGCTGCTGCGGCTCGAAAAGCGAATAGAGTGTTGGGTATTATTAGGAAAGGTATGGAAAACAGATGTGAGGATGTTATAATGCCGTTATATCGCTCCATGGTGCGACCGCACCTTGTGTATTGTGTTCAGTTCTGGTTGCCGCATCTCAAGAAAGATATAGTGGAATTGGAAAAGGTGCAGCGAAGGGCAACTAAAATGATAGCGAGGATGGGACGCCTTCCCTATGAAGAAAGACTAAGGAGGCTAGGGCTTTTCAGCTTGGAGATGAGACGGCTGAGGGGAGACATGATAGAGGTATATAAAATAATGAGTGGAGTGGAACAGGTGGATGTGAAGCAACTGTTCACGCTTTCCAAAAATACTAGGACTAGGGGGCATGCGATGAAACTACAGTGTAGTAAATTTAAAACAAATCGGAGAAAATTATTCTTCACCCAACGCGTAATTAAACTCTGGAATTCGTTGCTGGTTAGCTTGGCAGAGTTTAAAAAGGGGTTACACGGTTTCCTAAAGGACAAGTCCATAAATCGCTACTAAATGGCCTTGGGAAAAATCCACAATTCCGGGAATAACATGTATAGAATGTTTGTACGTTTGGGAAGTTTGCCAGGTGCCCTTGGCCTGGATTGGCCACTGTCATGGACAGGATGCTGGGCTCGATGGACCCTTGGTCTTCCCAGTGTGGCATTACTTATGTACTTATTTTTATTTCTAATCTGTGATTCCTTGTTCTGTATTTGGTGAGGGTCTGTTGGTGTGATTGTAAGGGGAGGCATGCAAATGAGCTGGAAAGCACCAGCCACCCGCTAAGCAGCACAAGCATAAGACAGTCACTCCCTAAGTGTGACTGCTATGCTACACAAGGTTTTCATACACATCTGGCCTTGAAATTTTCTTTTTGTGGGGTTCATAGTGAGTGTTTGAAAGCTGGACAGGAGGTAGAAGGACGATTTGCATTTCTACATTTCTTCTGGGGAGAGGGTTTGCTTGGATGCCAGAAGATTTCATATGTGGTTATTTTTACAGATCGTGGAGAGGTGGCAGAAAGCTAGGAAAACATAACGGAAATCCACCTTTCAGAAGAAATCTGTTCACTACCAGTGTCAGGATTTTCAGCTAACACTTGTGGACGTCACGTTTTTCAAGCAGTGTTCTAGGGTATTAATATAAGGACCCAACACACATTTCTTTCCTTCTGGGTTTGGAAAATGCAAGTAGGATGGGGATTTTTCTGTTGTCACGTATGCCAGTTTTTTGTGAATCATGCAATCAGGAATTGTTTCTCGTTTTATTTTTTTTAATTAACCTTTCCTGCATGTAAGAATATACAGTGCAAACACAAAAGCAGATCACTCCACCGAGAAACCATCGACATGCTACAACAGCTTCTGACCTCCCGTACAAATTTCCTTGTTAAAGGTAAGGGCTACATTCTGTGCATAGCTTGTTAACGGCTGTGCATTGCTCAGAATGCACATTTAAACAGTAATCAGCTACTTTTACCATTTGCGGTAGCAGATTCTCACTGAATACAGCATTTGCTAATCTGGCTCCAACCAGTCAAAATCTCAAGTTGCTAGCCTGGAAAATTCTGTGCATCTAGATCTAAGTCATGTAACCCAAAGACCCAAATTTTGAAGGTCACAGCCTCTGCGCCATATAGAGGTAAATTGAGGCAGAGAAACCCCAGAATCTCCAAACCAGATAACCTGAGCCTTAGGGAAGCCCTGGCAACTTGTTTAATTAAACAAGTAAAAAGAATAGCGGCTCCAGTGGTGAATGAACCGGAGACTACAATACCCCGGAAGAATGGAAGTGCTGAGAACTTACAAGGACAGCGACTGCAAACGAGCAGTAAATGGCGAGATGTCGACTTTCACAGTAGGAGGTAGAATAGTAGAATGTCAGACACATCATCCATCACTAGATAATTCACTGTTGAAAGTAGAGATCCCGAGGTGGCTGTAGTATGCAATGCTGCCAAAAGATATGTTAGGATCAACCACACATGTGCATTAAGAGCTAGCTGCCTTAGGAATGTCAACGAAACAGGCATGGCTATTGATGGTCCCTATGCAGACAGAGGAGGTGTGGTGTCTGGTAATATATAAGCAGGCTAGTTAATGCCCCATAAGAACATAAGAATGGCCATACTGGGTCAGACCAATGGTCCATCTAGCTCAGTGTCCTCAGACCAATGGTCCATCTAGCTCAGTGTCCTGTTTCCAGAAGTGGTCAATTCAGGTCACAAGTACCTGGCAGAAACCCAAATAGTGGCAACATTCTATGCTACCAATCCCAGGGCAAGCAGTGGCTTCCCCATATCTCTCTTAATAGACTATGGACTTTTCCTTCAGGAACTTGCCCAAAATTTATTTTAAATCCAGATACGCTAACCACCCATGCAGGTGGGCGTGACAGTGCAATAAAAAACTGTAGAAGTCAGTAGATTATAGCAGATTGCCACAGCTGGAGAAAGACAGCTGCTGAAGCATGAAATAAGTCTTTGGCAAGTAGAACCATACCGGAGGCTGCTGCATGTGACAAAGAAGTGAGAAGGCCACAATTGAAGCCACAGCTGCGGTCACTGCACCTGAATTTAAACCTGTGGCCCCTGCATGCGCTGCCCACAAGACCTTTCAGTAATGCATACTTCTAGCAGCACTATAGAAATAAGGAGGAGGAGGACACCCCTTCAAAAACATGTCTGTGGATGGAATCAAAATCCATTCCTGCAGACGCTCTCTAGGAAGTGACTCTTGTGTAAGATACATCTTAAAACTGGAAACCAACTGACGTGCGAAGATGAAGCAATAAGAAGCCAGACATAAGAGCTCATCGTGCGACAAACACAGCCATGTGTTCCATATGCGTCACTGAAGCAATTTTTCAAAATTACTGGGGGTGCTAAACATGACAGAAATTACCTCGCCTTGGACACAGTCAAGGAGTTTGTTCAATATTGGGGGCGCTCAAGCACCCACCACCTCTGCGGCCGCCAGGAGTCTAGGCAAAGCTAGAGCCATGCTCAGCTAAATACAGAAATATATCCACCTTCAGCTAATCATCGGCTTTACCCCTTTGTATGGCCAACTTGAGTCAACAGCTCGGCGTGCCATATGTTATACCTGAACCAGTTACTAGCAGAAAGCTGCAAATTTTTAAAAAATATATTTTAACTAAAAACAAGTGAGAGACAGCTGCTTCAGAGAGCTATAAGAGGGTGCTGGAAATCTGTGCTACATGGGAATAAGATACACAGCCCAGAGGCAAAATAAAAGCTACCAGTTTCTGTGATTTCTCTCTCTTAATATGTGTCTTTTCATAAACTGCTTAAAGCAATTTAGGAAATTATGAAAAAAGACACATATAACAATTGACCAAAAAATTAAAAGCATATAAGTCTCCGTGTGGAACCATACAGATCCTATATCACAAGCCAGTGATGTCCCTCGAAAGTTTCCAACTGGAATAAAGGTCCCAAATCTTATGAAAAAGAATCAGTTTGCTGCTCCGTATTGCTGTTAATTTAGACTTTCTCAAAATAAGTTCCAAAGGGGGCATAGATGGTTGCTTCCAGGCAGCTGCTAAAGCCAATTTACTGCCCACAAATACATTAGTCACTAACCGGTGAATTTCCACTTTCACTCCATATGGCTTAAAATGCAGCAAACAATGGGGAGCTATGAGCCAGCAGTGCTCGATAAAGATGGGAGATATATACCCTTCCACTGCCTCCTCGCATCACCTGTTCTACGTAAGTTTCCCCCAATCGCAGGTCCCTGGTTTCTGTTTATAACGTAATCCGCTCAGAAGTAAAATTTGGTGTGAGCGCAATAGAAATCCTTGGCAATGTAATGAAATCCGCCGTTGTTCACGAGACCACAAAATTTCTGCAAGTAATTTCACACAGTAATACGAAACAGGCGGAAAACAGGAGGCTGTTCCCACCAAGGAACTCAGGAGGAACTGCTTCACGAATACTAGAGACAGATCTCAACGAATGGCTGTTAGAAATGCTGCATACAGTAAAATAGCGCAACAGAGTCACTGCTACCCCTGTGCACACTCGGAGGGAGTCAACACTACCACCTCAGAGTTAGAAGGTGCCAAGTCAGAGTTAGCAGCCTCCTGTACTAAGCAGCACAGGAGGCCGCTAACTCTCCCCAACAAGGAAAATTGTGTTTATGTAGCGGAAAGGAAACTTTCACTGCATTGTTGTAGAGGACCGCACGGTTGAGTAGCACTAAAGCAACCAGTAGTTGGAAAGCTGAAAAGTTAGTTGGCAGCTATGCCTAAATACGACCCGCAAGAAAAAAAATAAAGGAAACTTAAAACGCAGGTGAAAAACAACTGAAGGTGGGCAGGAAGGCACTTCACGCATGCGTAGTGCGGCACTGCACACATGCCAGAAGGCTCTAGGAAAACTTTTTTCTTTGCTATACATAATGCCAGTTCCTGGTCTGACGCGGATCGTTAACCCACTTGCGAGAATGAGTCAGAAAATTCCCTTTCTCCGAAGACAAGCAGGCTATCTGAATGGTTTTAAAAGTCAGTAAGGCAATTTTGAACTAAAGCCTTGCAGAAATAGGCAATCAAGAAAAAAAGAAATCAAGTGGGACCCATACCTATGTTCTCTTTCTCAGAGAATACCAAGGTCTATTGTTAATGTTCTCGGTGGGCCTTTAAGACAGTTGTAGATTAGGCCTGGAATTGAATTGGTTTAACATGAGTTATAGTTGTTTGACTGTGTTGGGGGGGGGGGGGGGGGTAAAGATTGGATCAGGGATTTGTTTACTTTGAATCATGGAAGCTGCTATAAGAGTACTAGTCCTCTTCAGTTTCTGGAGCTTTTGAAGATGGTCGGTGGAGGGGGGGGGGGGGGGGAGTGAGGGTTTTAGGACTCTGGGATTTTCTACTACTTTGCATTTTTATTGCATTTTCCATTTTCTTCTCTTCTTGACCACATTGCACTTTCTTTATTGTAAAGGGACTATGGTTGTTGGTTTAGTGGGGATATGAGGTGGGGGGGTTAGGAGGGGGTGGATATATGAAGGAATTGGGGGGGGGGGGGTCCTTTATACACTAAACTGTTCAAGTGATGGCATGATGTGGTTCTGATATTCATGTACTTTAACTTATTTTATTTGCTATGCCATTATTTCTGTGATTTACAGTGCTCAAGTTACATTGTAAATAAAAATTGTTGAAATGTAAGAGTAGGAGGGGAAGGGGTTGGAGACGGAGAAAATAAAAATCGTACTCTTATTTTAATAATTTTATTGCTATGTATGTGGTGGACGTTTCCATTGTTCCGTTGATTTACATTTGCTCGCCTCACGTTTACTAAAAACAGATTTAAAATAACAAAGGAGTCACATGGTCAAATTTATGTGACATGGTCAAGTTTTACTGCAGTATTTTGAATAATCTACAGTCTGAGATCAAGAAAACGTATACCACATACAGAGGCATTACAGAAGAAAACCTATTATAACTCAAAAACCTACCTGCAGGTTTTCCTCCTCCTTCACCAGCTCCTTCTGCGGGAACAGATCTTTGGCCTGGATGTACTCCAAACTTGGAGGTCCCTCTTCGCCCTAGGTCAAAACCAAAACTCTCAGAGGCCAGCAACAACAACAAAAAGACACAACTCCCTACTGCTCTAGAAAAATCCTTAGCGACATTGCTTCCACACACCTTATGCCCCAAACGCAATATGCAATAACAACTTCCATGTCATATGTCATCCACTGTACCTACACCATACAGGAGGTGTGTGAACTGGACAAGGACACAGGAGATGTTATACATGAACTTTAGTAGAGGAACAGACAACTCTGCTATCACAGCTACCCAAATCATCTTAACAGTATTACAGCATTAGGTTTCCGGTCATACAGTGGTGATTTTCACAGCACATACTTAAACAACCAATTATAGGAGGCATTGCTTGCTTACAGCAGTACAGTATCACTGTGGCAAGATACTCACACTAATATAATTTTTTTTTTGTTACATTTGTACCCCGCGCTTTCCCACTCATGGCAGGCTCAATGCGGCTTACATGGGGCAATGGAGGGTTAAGTGACTTGCCCTGAGTCACAAGGAGCTGCCTGTGCCTGAGGTGGGAATTCAACTCAGTTCCCCAGGACCAAAGTCCACCACCCTAACCACTAGGCCACTCCTCCACTGTTGCTACTATTTGAGATTCTACATGGAATGTTGCTATTCCACTAGCAACATTCCATGTAGAAGTCAGCCCTTGCAGATCACCAATGTGGCCGCGCAGGCTTCTGCTTCTGTGAGTCTGACGTCCTGCACGTACGTACAGGACGTCAGACTCACAGAAACAGAAGCCTGCGCAGCCTTCTACATGGAATGTTGCTAGTGGAATAGCAACATTCCATGTAGAATCTCCAATAGAAGCAACATTCCATGTAGAATCTCCAATAGAAGCAACATTCCATGTAGAAGTCGGTCCTTGCAGATCACCAATGTGGCCGCGCAGGCTTCTGCTTCTGTGAGTCTGACGTCCTGCACGTACGTACAGGACGTCAGACTCACAGAAACAGAAGCCTGCGCAGCCTTCTACATGGAATGTTGCTAGTGGAATAGCAACATTCCATGTAGAATCTCCAATAGTAGCAACATTCCATGTAGAAGTCGGTCCTTGCAGATCACCAATGTGGCCGCGCAGGCTTCTGCTTCTGTGAGTCTGACGTCCTGCACGTACGTACAGGACGTCAGACTCACAGAAACAGAAGCCTGCGCAACCTTCTACATGGAATGTTGCTAGTGGAATAGCAACATTCCATGTAGAATCTCCAATACAAGCAACATTCCATGTAGAATCTCCAATAGTAGCAACATTCCATGTAGAATCTCCAATAGTATCTATTTTATTTTTGTTACATTTGTACCCCGCGTTTTCCCACTCATGGCTGGCTCAATGTGGCTTACATATTATATACAGGTACTTATTTGTACCTGGGGCAATGGATGGTTAAGTGACTTGCCCAGAGTCACAAGGAGCTGCCTGTGCCTGAAGTGGGAATCGAACTCAGTTCCTGCCACAAAGTTCTATGCTGATTACTGGTGCTATTGTTCACAATGCTGCCACATGCCTGTGCAGAAGGAAAGCAACATCAGCTCACACATATTAATGCCTGAGGACCAAGGCTATATAAAGCCAAACTCCAAACCCATGATAAGTGTCCACTAAATATTCAGAGGCTCAAATGTGTTGATGTTTATAGCAACTTGCTATGATCATGGAAGTTGGCAAATAGGCCCCTGAAGATAGGCACCAGACCACTTTTAAACCAATACACAGGAGGGTGAAGAAGCTTATATGGAAATAGGCCCAGGGTATGTTGAGGATTGAAAGTGAAGTCATTAAAAAGCATAACAAAAATTGAGAAATGTGGGAGAAAAGGAGACGATCTAAGATGGCGGCGTAACAGGCAGCGCGAAAAGTCGCTCCGAGAACCGACCTGAGAGGGAAATTGTTTGCCGACAAAATGCCCCATACTAAAAGGAAGGGGTTGACGAGGATAGTTCCCCCACCTACCTCGACTCCTTCATCTACTCAGACGGGACTTGAGCGTTTTTTCGCGCCGATTTCCCAAACAAGCAGAGATGTGGATCCCATAGCGGGGCTCCTTGGGGAAGTGGAGGACCTGCTGGGAGAGGATGTATCTCTTTCTCCACCATCGACTAGTAAACCTCCTTGCCCAGCGTCGTTGATGAGTACCGATGTGGATCAACGCCCTACCGGAAGTGTTTCGGGTGAGATCCACGGTGAGGGTCGGGAAGTTCCACAGAAGACGCTGGGAGCAGAGGCAGGGACCTCAAAGAGAACGCAGGAGGTAAATCTCGAAATGATTTGGGTAAAGCTGAACAGGATGGATATGACTTTACAACAAACATCGGGAGAAGTCAGTAACTTTAATAAGAGATTTGGTGAGTTAAATGCAAAGGTAGACCTGATAAAAGAAGAAATAGCTAGAAAAATGACTTATTCAAAAGAATGTAGATTCTGTTCAAGAATTTAAAATAAAAGTGGTGAAAGATAATGTTGAACTTCGGAGACGAATGGAACAAGTTGAAAACTTTAATAGAAGGTTAAATTTACGTTTATTGAACTTTCCCAAACTCCTAGGGATTACTCCCCTTGATTTATTCAAAAGTTATCTGAATGAGGTGTTGAAAATGCCTCTGGAAGCTATGCCACCTGTCAATAAAATATACTACATTCCTATTCCTAAAGGAGAGATTGGGAAAAGTCAAGAAGCTCAACTTATGAATATAGATCCTGGAAATATTTCAGCTATACTTGAACAAACATTGGACGAGACAACAGAAAGGTCTACATTGATAGTGTCTTTAATATTTGAACAGGATTTAAACAACATAATGAAACAGTACTTTAAGAATTTAAAAACCTGTTTTGGGGGTATTAAAGTACAGATTTTTCCGGATGTTACAAAATCGACTCAGCAGAGAAGGAAAGCCTTCTTGGCATTGAAATCAAGAACTGTTGAGATAGGAGGGATGTTTTTCCTGGCCTATCCGTGCAAGTGCCTTGTGAGACTGGGTCAGGTTAAATATACATTTTTTTCACCTGATGCCCTTAAATCTTTTCTTGATTCTAAACCGTTGTAATATTACACGGGAATATTACGCCACCTTATTATTTTTGTGAACTATTGTTATACGTTCCCCTAACTCTTTTCGTCTCCTCCAATAACGAGGTCTAAGGAAGCAATAATTATCATGTTAGTTAAGAATTTAGATTATTTTTGAAGTAGGTTTTACTTCTCTAAGATGTTTTCTTTAAGGAATGTCATTATTTCTGTATAAACTGTACTATGGCTGTATTTCAATAACAAGTGTATTCTTGTTAAAATGTTTAAAACTTAAACAAATTGAAACATTAAAAAAAAAAAATTGAGAAATGTATAGATACAGGTTCCTTTCCTCAGTAGGATTATTTTCATTTAGCACCACGTTTGAAAGTCTCCAACTTGTACGTTTACCTCAGCCATTAAATTGTTTTAATCTACAGACATAAGCAGTGGCGCAGGTATGGGTGGGCCTGGGTGGGCACAGGCCCACCCAGCGGCAGCACCCCATATCAATATCTCTCATCATCCTCTGTGGCAACCCGGCATCTGCCTGCCCGTCGCTGAACCCTGTCCCTCCCTGCTGTAACTTGCAGGCGTCCCCAGCACCTGCAGTGATTCAATTATTGCTGCCTGCAGTGCAGGTGCCGGGGACGCCTGCAAGGTACAGCAGGGAGGGACAGGGTTCAGCGACAGGAGGGCAGATGCTGGGATGCTGTGGAAGAAGAGACATTGATGTAGGGTATGTGAAAAAAAATCTATAATTTTTTTATATATCTCTGAGGAGGGAGTCTGTGGAGTGCTATGCTGTGGAAGGCCCATCCAAAATTCTGGGTCTGACTACGCCACTGGACATAACCCAAGGGCTTCTTAAATTTCCTGTGTGCAGCAATTTCAGTTCAAAGCCAAAGCTGGATCAGCTCAGAGACTATTCCCTGCCCAGCACATCAAAGGATTTTATGACGTGTCCACAGTGATGTACACTAAAGGCCAGACTTTAGTCCTCCAATGAAATTTGCCCTATGTTGCGGGGGCTCCATCAGTAATATCTATTCTCAGCCCAACAGGTATTTTACAACACAACATTTTTATAATACTAAGAGTATTAAGTGGAAGAGATTGACAACAGGCAGGTGCTTCCTGCCTAGAAGCTCTCACACAAAAAGCAGAGGAGGAGTCTTGGAGCCTCCCCTGATTCACACAATGCCTCCCCTTTAGCTTCTTAAGAAATACAGCATCCCATTATAAAACCCAGCTTGTGCAAAACCACCACCTGGAACAGACACCAGCATCTATTCCGTCATCATCAGAGTTTCCACCTTCTGTCTCAGCCCAGCAGCTCCTCCCACCTAATTCCACCACTAGCAACTGCCTCTGCCCCTCCCCCATACAAGGCTTTCCCACTGCCTAAACCTGCCCCACCCAGCTTTAATCTGCTGTTGAGTACAAAGCAGTAATGCATCCACTGTAGAGAAACCAGCACAAGAAAAGACACTGACAGAGAAGGAAAGAAGGCAGGAGTTTAATTCTTTCCCCGTCTCTCCCCAAACAAGCAAGAAAAATTAGCCTCAAGGGAGGATTTTAGTCTTTAGGCCCACTGTCAACTGGAGAGGTATATGCAAGATGAAGGCTGCATGCACGCTTCCCTAACAGGCACAGGGAAAAGAAGCAGAAACCGCCAGCAAGAAATCTCTTAAAGCAGGGCTTCTCCTAATCTTCTCCTCTGCCATCCCTACCCTTGAAGAAAAACTCTCCACTCAGATTCCGCTGAATCACATCTCCCACACCCCCCTGCCCTTCATCCCAGCTGATGAAGCCCATAACCTTGGGGAAAAGAAATGAGCAAGAGCACTTACAAAGCAACTGAGCACAGAGCAGGAGACCCGCACAGGCAAAGTCATGGCGAGATGCAGCCTGCTCTGCATCCAGGAAGAGGAGAAGCATTGCTCTCCTGTCTCATCCTCCCCGCAGCATCCGCGCCATGGCTTCCCTGGCAGCACAGAACAGAGAAAGGGCAGGGGGAGGGGCTGAAGCTCCTCCTACATTGCAAACAGAATAACCCTCTGCTATCTGGCAGGCAGGCAGGCAGGCAGGGCCCTCTGTCCTCTTCCCCACACAAACACATCTCCCCACCTTTGGTCTGGAAAAGGTAAACAGTTTATCCTACTTGTAAATAAACAAAGAAATCTCAATAAATATTGCCACATGTGGTTCAATTTGCATGAGGATTCTCACTGGTCAGGCTGCTGGTAACCTTTGTGGTACGTCTTGCCCCATCCTTGGCCACCTTTAAATCTAGACTGAAAGCCCACCTCTTTAACATTGCTTTTGACTCATAACCACTTGTAACCACTCGCCTCCACCTACCCTCCTCTCTTCCTTCCCGTTCACATTAATTGATTTGATTTGCTTACTTTATTTATTTTTTGTCTATTAGATTGTAAGCTCTTTGAGCAGGGACTGTCTTTCTTCTATGTTTGTGCAGCGCTGCGTACGCCTTGTAGCGCTATAGAAATGCTAAACAGTAGTAGTAGTAGTAGTACTGGCCACTAATGCTTGAAACACAGTCTTTCCTCCACAACAAATAAATCCTCACAATTTAAGACTTTAGGACACTAAGGAGTCAGTTCTATAAGAGGTGCTAAAGGTTAAGCACCAAAAATCTGAGCACTAATAATGGCAATTTTGAGCACCAAATCCTAGTGTAAATACACGCTCACATGCTACTTAAACCATCTCGACAGTAAATGCGAGTGCATAAATGTTAGCAGTATTCTATAAGTTTTGCCCACACACTTGCCCCCTTTGCAGTACTGGACTACTGTGCTTAATCTGAGTTATGCTCCCCTTTTAACAAAGAGCCACTGGTACTCACAGCATCTCCACTCTTGCCAGACTCTCCTAAAAATGTACACAAAATAAACCCCTTGGGATCAGACGTCCTTACTAGATTGGGGGCTGATGTCTCCACTCAACTGCAAAATTAGCACCAAAAAAAGTGCCACAGTACACTCAAACTAATAAGCATGCAAATTACTGCTGTGTTAAAAATCACAGCAGGAATCTGCGGCTCAGAGCTAAAATGTCAACTTTCCTGTCGGTGCCTGAGAAACAATTGCCACAGGTATTGGAAAGTTAACATTAAAAAAACACGCATTCCATGGAATGCATCAGCCTCTTACATCCTACTCCAAAACCCTGTTCCCACCCCCCCTCAAACATATCCCTAGCGGCACCACCCCGCCCCATGACCTTCCTCCCACCTTCCTCCCACACACAAATTCCATTGGTAGTCTAGTGGGTTCCCTATCCACCCCGTGAGCTCACGGTTCGTTCCCCCACCCCCCCAATCCTGTACGAGGCAGGAGCGATGCCCATTCGCTCCTACCACAAGATCATCCCGCAAATTTCTCAACCTGCACTTCCCCAGCTGTAAAGGACTAAAATACAAGCTGATGCATGCCTCCTCCTTCTCTTACATGAGCACGCAGTTATGGAACGCACTACCTACAGACCTGAAAACAATCAACGACATAAATATCTTTCGCAAAGCTCTGAAGACATACTTTTTCAACAAAGCCTACAATGAGAACCGATAACCAACAACCTCACCAACCCACTCAATTATGAAAATCCACCTACATAACTCCCGATCACTCGCTCCCTTCTTCTCTCTTCCCTACTTAATCTCTGCACAATACTAACTGTATCTGATATCTTGTAATGACATTGTTAGCAACATTATGTAAGCCACATTGAGCCTGCAAATAGGTGGGAAAATGTGGGATACAAATGCAATAAATAAATAAATAATACCTCTGGGAATGGTCATCTGCAAAGTGGCAGCAAAATGCACGAAGCAGGGCCCCCACAAATACTGCCTTACTCACACAGTCCCCTTTGACATCTGGCAATGGCTCACTGGTGCCCTTGAGTTCCTGTACTTCTCCCAAATATTCAGCTGATCAGACTCCTCTACACCCTCCTGCTCTCTTGCGCTTTGATATGGCCCAAGACATTTAAGGCCTGCGTAGCCAACTTTTTCTTCTCTTCTGTGTTCAGCTTTCCAACTACACAGTACTGGTTGCTTTATTGCTACTCAACCGTGCGGTCCTCTGCAACAGTGCAGCGAAAGTTTCCTTTCCGCTACACAAACACAACTTTCCTTGTTGGGGAGAGTTAGCGGCCTCCTGTGCTGCTTAGTACAGGAGGCTGCTAACTCTGACTTGGCACCTTCTAACTCTGAGGTGGTAGTGTTGACTCCCTCCGAGTGTGCACAGGGGTAGCAGTGACTCTGTTGCGCTATTTTACTGTATGCAGCATTTCTAACAGCCATTCGTTGAGATCTGTCTCTAGTATTCGTGAAGCAGTTCCTCCTGAGTTCCTTGGTGGCAACAGCCTCCTCTGTTTTCCGCCTGTTTCGTATTACTGTGTGAAATTACTTGCAGAAATTTTGTTCTCTCGTGAACAACAGATTTCATTACATTACCAAGGATTTCTATTGCACTCACACCAAATTTTACTTCTGAGCAGATTACGTTATAAACAGAAACCAGAGACGTGCGATTGGGGGAAACTTACGTAGAACAGGTGATGTGAGGAGGCAGTGGAAGGGGATATATCTCCCATCTTTATCGAGCACTGCTGGCTCATAGTTCCCCATTGTTTGCTGCATTTTAAGCCATATGGAGTGAAAGTGGAAATTCACCAGTTAGTGACTAATGTATTAGTGGGCAGTAAAGCGAAGTTTCTTACCTGAAGCAGGTACTCTCCGAGGACAGGAGGCTGGATATTCTCACGTGTGGGTGACGTCACGTCGGCCCCGGAGTATTTTTAGCGAAAAATCGCCAGAAGTCTCTTATGGAGCGTTACACCGCACGTGGCGCTCGCACTGCGCATGTGCGCGCACGATTTCCCGCCCGCCGCACAGTCACGCTCCTCAGTTGAATCCAATAGATGAAAAGAAAACAACTCCAAAGGGGAGGTGGGAGGGTTTGTGAGAATATCCAGCCTGCTGTCCTCGGAGAATACTTGCTTCAGGTAAGAAACTTTGCTTTCTCCGAGGACAAGCAGGCTGATATTCTCACGTATGAGGTATCCCTAGCCCCCAGGCTCACTCAACACAATAAACAGTGGTCAATTGGACCTTGCAACGGCGAGGGCATAACAAGGATTGACCTGAAACAAGAAACATCTAACCAGTGGCGTTCCTGGCCTGGATGGCACCCGGGGCGGAACACCGATGCACCCCCCCCCCCCCCCCCCGCTAGATGACACCTCCCCCCCCGGGTGCACGCCGCTGGGGGGGGGGGGGGGGTGCCGCGGCACGTGCCTGCTCCTCCGAGTTCGCTAAACTTCGTTCGTTCTCTGCAGCTCCCTCTGCCCCGGAACAGGTTCCTGTTCCGGGAGGGAGCTGCAGCGAACAAGCGAAGTTTAGCAAACTCGGAGGAGCAGGCGCGCGCCACAGCACTGCCCAGCGACGTGCAATCGGGGCGGGCCGCCCCCACCTTGGTACGCCACTACATGTAACTGAGAGTGCAGCCTGGAACAGAATAAAAAAGGGCCTAGGAGGGTTGGAGTTGGATTCTTTTTTTTTTTTTTTGTTATTATTTTTATTAACACAGTGCAACAGTGTTTATACAAATTCCACAACTTCCAATTCTAGTTATACAACATCACAAAGAAATGTTAGCTATCAAAAGAATTTGTCCATAAATCGCCAACATGGCGTATGCTGCATACTGCATTTTCCATTTTATTCCCCCCCTTTACACTTATACATCATGCGCACGCTAACCCACTCCTTAACTCATCAACCGCATCTCATGCACACCCCACTTACCCTTCCCTCATTACCCTGTAAAGGTAACACTTTTAAGCATGCTGTCCACAGATCACGATATTGCCTGTTAGCAAGTTTTGCGGAATCAGAATAAATTCGGCACTCATTCTCACCAACCAATCTCATTTTATTGTACCACACTTCTACCGGAGGCCTCTCCGATTGGATCCAATATTGTAAGATGGTCTTTTTAATCAGTAAAAGAGAGGTGTATATGAATCTTCTGCACGGCTTAGTAAGTCCCTGGGCAATCAAAAGATCTTGGTCTCCCAATAATAAGGTGGCATAGTCCCACTCTATCTGCCTATTTGTGACTTCAGTAATCAACTGAAATGCTCGGTTCCACAGGGAAAGGGAAGGACACTCCAAAAAGGAGTGAAAAAAAGTCCCCCGCCCTTTCTGGCATTTGATGCATTGTCCCTCTTCCCACAGTCCTATAGCTGCCCCCTTGGCCTTTGTAATGTATGCTCTATGCAATATTTTGTATTGGGTTTCTTGGAGATCCGCTACCTTAACCATGTCATATATATTAGAAAAGAGTTTATCAAACTCCTTAATAGTATAACTCCTGTTCAACTCTCTATTCCACTGATCCATTAATCTTTCCATCCCCCCCAGGGGTCTATGCATTTGCAGGACTTTGTACCATGTGGTTAGGCTATTCATCTTGTACGGTGTGCGCAGTAAAATCTTGTCCATAGGTCCCCACAACCATTTGTCCCTGTGTGCCTGTTGCAAAGAAGAGTAATAATGCCTTACTTGCAGGTATTGCAATAAATGATTATTAGGGATATCCCACCTTGCCTTCAGCTGGTCAAGAGAGTCTATTTGCTCCTGTCCCTGCTCCATAAGGTGGACTAACATCACACATCCCTTCTCTCTCCATTTATCAAAGATAGAATATCCCAGACCTGCCGGAAAGTCTGCATTGCCCACCATGCCTAAGAAAGGGGAAGCCTCCGACGCTCTATTTTGTTGCCCTCTCCACCAAGCCCATGCCCTGCGCAGAGGCTGCAGAAAGGTCAATCTCCCTGCAGTGTCATATATGTTACTAGGCCTCATATGCAGTAAATTTGTGAAAGACCACGGGGCACTCCAGTCCTCTAATCCTCCACCCGGCAAAAACCGGTAGCTACCCGTCAATCCCTCAAAAATAAGTCGCATAAGTGCAGCCACATTGTACAAACGTAATTCAGGCAATGCCAGACCTCCCATGGCCCTACTCAAAGAGAGCTTTTGATGTCCGATCCTTGCTCCCTTCCCCAGCCAGATAAAGGCGCGTATAATAGACCGATAGAGGCGCTCATCCCTCCTCAACACCCATAAGGGGGCCGCTTGTAGTGGGTATAGGATCTTTGGCAATAAGACCATTTTAACTAAGGCTATTCTGCCCATCAGAGAAAGCGGCAAATGTTTCCATCTATCACATAGCTTTCTGATGTTATCCAGTGTATCCGCTATATTTTTTTTGTAGAATATCAAGGTATTTACACTGAGGAAAATTCCCAAATATCTCATGGCCCCTCGGGCAAGCGTTATTGGCATCCCCGACAGGCCTGGGTCCACAGAACATCCTGACAATGGAAGTACTTCTGATTTTAAACAGTTGACCCGCAGACCTGATAATTCCCCATAATCCCCTACTATTTCTAACACCCGGGGGAGATCTCTAGGCCCATTGGCCAAGTATACTAGGATGTCATCTGCAAACAGATTCACCCGGAAGTCCTGTGTACCCACCCTTATCCCCCTTATAGCCCTATGTCCCCTAATTTTTATAGCTAACGGTTCTATGGCCAATAAAAAAAGGAGCGGTGACAGGGGGCATCCTTGACGGGTTCCCCTTTGTAAGGGAAAGCTCTCTGTGAGTTTACCGTTAATTAACAATCTGGCCACTGGGAGGGTATAAAGCGTTTTAATCCAAGAGATATAGGTCCCTGTTATGCCATAGCGATTTAGGATCCAAAACAGATATTGCCACGAAATGCTGTCAAACGCTTTCTCCATATCGAGGCCCGCGATGACTTCCAGCCCCCCTCTACCCCTGCATTCCTGTATGGCCAAAAGAGCTCTCAATGTTCATGGAGGCATGCCTCCCCGGGACAAATCCCACTTGGTCTTCATGAACTAAGCAAGAAACCACCCCATTCATCCGCCGGGCCATGATAGCGGCCAGGATTTTAATATCCTGGTTTAACAATGAGATGGGACGATAAGAACCCACCTGGGTTGAGTCCTTACCGGGTTTTGGAATTAACACTATATGGGCCATATTGTTCTGTATAGTTAACCCATTATTCCCCATCCCATTGAACCAATCTCCCAAGGGGGCCGCCACCAGGTCCGCCAGAATTTTATAGTACTCTGGGCCGTAGCCATCTGGTCCTGGCGCCTTAGTCAGCTTTAGAGATTTGATGGCTTGTTTAATCTCCTGCTCCACTATAGGGCTGTTAAGAGTACTTAACTGGTCAGGTGCCAGGGTAGGAAGGTGAACATCTTGAAAAAAGACCTCACATGCCTCTTGATCAAACTCTCTTACCCCGTATAAAGAACTATAAAAATTAACAAATTGCTGTGTGATGTTTTTTTCTGTGGTGCATTCCCTACCTGCCGTATCCCTAATAGTGGTAATAAGTTACCGCTTACGATATGGCCTAACCAATGCTGCCAGTAGTTTCCCAGCTTTGTTTCCCCACTTGAATAATCTAAAGCGCTGAAAGTATATATCTCGTTGCGCTCTCTGATTCAAGATTTCATCTATCTGATGTCTAACCTCTAATATGCGTGCACTGTCCTGCTTTAACATAGTGGTCAGATGTGTTCTCCTCAAAGTATGGTACTCATTAGACAGTCTCATCAGGTCTGCCTCTCTCTCCTTCTTTTTCCCCGCTGTGTAAGCTATTATGTAACCTCTCATCACTGCCTTCGATGCCTCCCAGTATGTACTCGCATCTACGTCCGCTGTGTGATTATACGTCTGGTAATCTATCCACTTGTTCCGTAAATATTCTCGGAACTCCTTGTCATGGTACAGAAGGGGATGAAGTTTCCACACTCTCTCTCCCTGGCCTCCTGCAAAAGATATCGTCATGGTGACAGCTGAGTGATCACTAAGGGTGCAGTCCACTATGTGAACGTGAGAGGACCTAGAAAGCAAGGATGGTGTAGTGAGCAGATAATCAATCCGAGAGTAGGTGTTGTGGGGGTGAGAATAAAAGGTAAATTCCCTGTCATGTGGGTGCAAAAGCCTCCAGATATCCACCAATCCTAGCTGGGATAGTAAGAAATTAACCCCCCTACTCCCCCAATTACCTCCCCTTAACTTCCTTGGTTTACAATCCACTGTCTGGTCGGCCAAACAGTTAAAATCTCCCCCCCATTACTATGTGACAGTCCGGGAATGGTACTACTTTAGCTACCAGTTCTGAAAAAAACTTGTGGGAGTAGATGTTGGGTCCATAAACGTTACACAATAGAATACTCTGACCCCAAAGGTCTCCCAGTGCAAGTACATATCTTCCTTCCGTATCTGAGATCACCTTATGCATGGTGAAAGGCAGTTGCTTATGGATTAAAATAGCCACCCCCCTTTGCCTAGAGTTATAAGAAGCATATTCTACCTCTCCCACCCAATCCCTCTTAAGTTTTTGGTGTTCTATCGCGGTTAAGTGTGTCTCCTGAATGAAAGCTATATCAGCCTTCTCTTTTTTCAACCAGGAAAGCACTTTGGTTCTCTTAACCGGGGAGTGAAGTCCATCAACATTAAGAGTAACTACTTTTAGGTTAGCCATCTTCACCCCCAATAAGAGTGCTCATTATGGTTTTGCCAGCATCCCGTTCACTGGTCTCCCAGCTGGACCAGCGAAATCCCTCTTGTTGCCCCTCAAAAGGCCTTCCAGATCTATTCCGCATTCCTCTCTCTTCTCCTCCCCTC
Organism: Microcaecilia unicolor; assembly: GCF_901765095.1. Lineage (NCBI taxonomy): Eukaryota > Metazoa > Chordata > Amphibia > Gymnophiona > Siphonopidae > Microcaecilia > Microcaecilia unicolor. The sequence continues at coordinate 24,731,728 of NC_044043.1, read as the reverse complement.
TGAATCCCCATCTGGGTTTCAATTCGCTTTCGTGTTCCTTTTACTCCCCACCCCACCCCTTTCCCCCACACTTCCATACACCAAACACACACACACACATCCCCCTTCCTTTCCCTCCCCCCCTTATTCTCCCTCCCCTGTCCCCACACTGTCATCTCTCCTCCCTTCCCCTTCCCCTCTGTAATCCCCTTCACTTTCCCCATCCTTCACCTTCCCAGAACCACCCTTAGCCCCTCCCCCTTCCCAGCTCATTTGGCCCTAAATGATCGGATCCCTTCCCTTCCACTTAATGGTAGCTGGCCCAAGTCCCAGAAGCACTGAAATCATTAATAAACTTTCTCAACTAGATAACAACCAATTCAACTCCCGCTGCCCTCTCTCCCAATAGACTCTTAGCAATGTTCCCAGTCCAAACCTCAAAGGCAGCAGGCTCGCCATTAACTATTGCAGGGATCTCCTTGAACTATAAAGCTGCAAAGGTATCACCGGTCTACCGCCACTGCGAACAGATTTCGTTCCAGCTCCCACAGTTCCAGCTGATTCAGCCCTCTTGCGCATTGGCATTTAACGTGCGCAGAAACGCTTGGGCCTCCCCAGTCTCCTGCATGAGTAATGTCTTCCCTTCATGCCATATTCGCAGTTTCGCGGGATACAGGAGCGCGAAGCGCACTCCCTTCTTATGGAGCTCGGAGCATGTGGGGGCCATTGCCCTCCTCTGCGCTGCAATCCTGGCGGAGTAATCATTGAACAAAAGTATGCGGTGATTTTCATAATCCACACTCCCACGTGCCCGGAATGCTTTCATCAGCTTTTCCTTGGAGAGCCAGTTAGTATAATGGGCTATAGCTGTACGTGGCTTGGCGTTGACATCTCCCTTCGCTCCCACCCGATGGGCTCTATCACAGCAAAAAGTACTCTGCGATTCTTCCAGGCCCAGCGCATGGGGTAGCCAGGAGTCAAAAAACCGGTACAATTCATTGCCTGTCACCGTCTCCGGCAGCCCGATCACCCGCAGATTGTTCCTGCGGTTCCGGTTTTCTTGATCTTCAATTCTCTCTCGCAGTTCTCCCGTCTCCTTCTGCAGTGCGGCGACCAAAGTCGCCGTGGCCCTCGCCTCCTCTTCGCCCGTCGAGATCCGCTGTTCCATCTCCTGCAGCCTGTGGGAGTGCGCATCGAATTTCTCATGTATTTCCTCTACAGCTGATTGTAATTTATTCAGGCGATCAGCTAATGCCGCCGATACCGAGCGGGTGATTTCCTGGACCCACTCCGTTGTCTGCATGAGCGTCGGGCTCGGAGGCACGCTTGGATCTGGATTTTGATCACGCTGTAGCGCCGCCATTTTGTTCAGGGCCTGAGTTCGCGGTGTTTTAGATTTTCGTTGCACCCTTGTGGGCATAACTCAGACGTTCCGCCTTCCCGAATTCAGCCCCACAGTAGCCGGTGATGTTCTTCTCGCCCCCGCACTGCCTTTCCGACTTCAAGAATTTCGGGATCTTTGATATTTCAGCAGATTTCGGCTGGTGTCAGGGGGAGCTGCACAGGTCTGCGTCTTCCTAGGAAGCAGGCATCACGTGACCCCCGGAGTTGGATTCTAAACCCCAAACAGATTCTGCAGCTCCGACTGCCCAAACCGACTGTCGCGTCGACTGTCCTGCTGAAGGCAGTAGTGAGATGTGAATGTGTGGACTGATGACCACATCACAGCCTTGCAGATCTCTTCAATAGTGGCTGACCTCAGATGAGCCACTGACGCAGCCATGGCTCTAACATTAAGAGCTGTGACATGGCCATCTAAAGTCAGCCCAGCTTGGGCATAAGTGAAGGAAATGCAATCTGCTAGCCAATTAGATATGGTGCGTTTCCCGACAGCAACTGCCCTCTTGTTGGGATTAAAAGAAATAAAGAACTGGGCGGATCATCTGTGGGGGCTTGTCCGCTCCACGTAAAAGGCCAATGCTCTTTTGCAGTCCAAAGTGTGCAGCTTGCTTTCGCCAGGGCGGGAATGAGGACGGGGAAAGAATGTTGGCAAGACAATCGACTGGTTCAGATGGAACTCTGACACCACCTTCGGCAGGAACTTAGGGTGCGAGCGGAGGACTACTCTGTTATGATGAAATTTAAGATAAGGAGCATGAACCACTAGAGCCTGAAGCTCACTGACCCTACGAGCTGAAGTAACAGCCACCAAGAAAATTACCTTCCAGGTCAAGTACTTCAGATGGCAGAAATTCAGTGGCTCGAAAGGGGGTTTCATCAGCTGGGTGAGAATGACATTGAGATCCCATGGCACTGGAGGAGGCTTGACAGGGGGCTTTGACAAAAGCAAACCTCTCATGAAGCGAACAACTAAAGGCTGTCCAGAGATAGGCTGACCTTCTACACGCTGATGAAAAGCACTAATTGCACTAAGATGAACTCTTACAGAGTTGGTCTTAAGACCAGACTCAGACAAGTGTAGAAGGTATTCAAGCAGGGTCTGTGTAGGACAAGAAAAAGGATCTAGGGCCCTGCTGTCACACCGCTTCCATTTAAAGGAGTAACACCTTTGAGTGGAATCTTTCCTAGAAGCAAGCAAGACTCAGGAGACACCCTCAGAAAGACCCAAGGAGGCAAATTCTAAGCTCTCAACATCCAGGCCGTGAGAGCCAGAGACTGGAGGTTGGGATGTAAAAGCGCCCCCTCGTTCTGAGTAATGAGGGTTGGAAAACACTCCAATCTCCACAGTTCTTCGGAAAATAACTCCAGAAGAAGAGGGAACCAGATCTGATGGGGCAAAAGGGCGCTATCAGAATCATGGTCCCTCGGTCTTGCTTGAGTTTCAGCAAAGTCTTCCCCACCAGAGGTATGGGAGGATAAGCGTATAGAATGCCTGTCCCCCAATGAAGGAGAAAGGCATCCGACGCTAGCCTGCCGTGGGCCTGTAATCTGGAACAGAACTGAGGGACCTTGTGATTGAGTTGAGTGGCAAAAAGATCCGAGGGAGTGCCCCACTCTCGAAAATCTTTCTGGCTACAGCCATGTTCAGCGACCACTCGTGAGGTTGCATTATCCTGCTCAACCTGTCGGCCAGACTGTTGTTTACGCCGGCTAGATAAATGGCTTGGAGAAGCATGCCGTGTTGGCGAGCCCAAAGCCACATCTGCACGGCTTCCTGACACAGAGGGCGAGATCCGGTACCCCCTTGCTTGTTGAGGTAGTACATCGCAACCTGATTGTCTGTTTGAATTAGAATAATTTGGTTGGACAGCCCTAAAAGCCTTTAGAGCGTTCCAGATCGCTCGCAACTCCAGGAGGTTGATCTGAAGACGCTTTTCCTGAAGGGACCAAGCTCCTTGAGTATGAAGCCCATCTACATGCGCTCCCCACCCTAGGAGGGATGTATCCGTCATCAGCACTTTTTGTGGCTGAGGAATTTAGAATGGCCACCCCAAAACCAGATTGGATCGAATTGTCCACCACTGAAGGGAATTCCGAAAGTCGGTGGACAGATGGATCACATCCTCTAGATCCCCTGTAGCTTGATACCACTGGGAAGCTAGGGTCCACTGAGCTGATCTCATGTGTAGACGTGCCATGGGAGTTACATGAACTGTGGAAGCCATGTGCCCCAGAAGTCTCAACATCTGCCGAGCTGTGATCTGCTGAGACGCTTGAACCCTGGAGACCAGAGACAGAAGATTGTCTGCTCTTGGTTTGGGAAGATAGGCACAAGCTGTCTTCGTGCACAACAGAGCCCCTATGAATTCCAATTTTTGAACAGGCCTGAGATGGGACTTTGGGTAATTGATTACAAACCCTAGTAGCTCCAGCACTTGAATAGCCATCCACATGGACTGTAAAGCTCCTGCCTGGGAGGTGCTCTTCACCAGCCAATCGTCAAGATAAGGGAACACATGCAGTGCCAGTCTGCGTAGAGACGCTGCAACGACTGCCAGGCACTTGGTAAATACCCTGGGCACAGACATCAAGCCAAAGGGCAGCACACAGTACTGAAAGTGCTGCATTCCCAGCCAAAACCGCAGATACTTCCTGTGAGCTGGAAGTATCGAAATGTGAGTGTAAGCATCCTTTAAGTCCAGAGAGCATAGCCAATCGTTTTCCTGAATCATGGGGAGAAGGGTGCCCAGGGAAAGCATCCTGAACTTTTCTCGAACCAGATATTTGTTCAGGCCCCTTAGGTCTACGATGGGACGCATCCCCCCTGTTTTCTTTTCCACAAGGAAGTACCTGGAATAGAATCCCAGCCCTTCTTGCCCTGGTGGAACAGGCTCGACTGCATTGGCGCTGAGAAGGGCGGAGAGTTCCTCTACAAGTACTTGCCTGTGCTGAGAGCTGAAGGACTGAGTTCTCGGTGGGCAATTTGGAGGTTTGGATTCCAGATTGAGGGTGTATCCTAACTGGACTATTTGAAGAACCCACCTGTCGGAGGTTACAAGAGGCCACCTTTGGTGAAAAAATTTTAACTTCCCTCCAACAGGCAGATTGTCCGGCACGGACACTTTGATAGAAGACTTAGGTGGAGATGGATACTCCAGGACCTCGAGCATCTTGGCCTTGGGCTCATCCACAGTCTCCACAGGGAAGGGAATGGCCTCAGACATTTCCCGCACAAAAAATGAAAAAGACAAGCTCTCCGGAGGGGAGAGCTGCCTCTGAGGTGAGGGAGTTGAATCAGATGGAAGACCTAGAGAGTCCTCGGCAGAGAAAACTCCATGCCCGCCATCCTCACCAGATGAGTCATCATCGGATGGGGCTAACAGCTCAGAAAGAGCAGCCCGGATCCGAGCCCGTCTCGACATGGAGGTGCGGTGACCTCGATGACGGTGTCGAGAAGTCAACTACCCAGGAGACTCCGGTGAAGCTTCCTCCACTGATGGCAATGGAGAGTCGACCCAGGAGGCTGCCGACTCCGTGAAGGAGACCTCACCACCTGCAAAAGGCTAGATGCCACAGGAGCCTCCGGCACCGTCGGTACCGATACCTCCGGTGCCAGGCGCAAATGGTGCAGCACCGCTTCCATAAAACCAGGAAAAATAGCCTTGATGCGCTCATACAGAGAAGCTGTCGAGGAAGGCTGCGGTGCCAGTGTGGGTGTCGGAGACAGAATCTGAGAAGGCTGGGAAGCCTGTACCGGGCTGCCAGACGACCGTCGCGTCAACACCTCCATCACAGAGGGAGAGCGATCCTCCCGGCGTTGACGCTTCTCGGGTGCCGAATGCTTCAACGACCCGGAGCTCCCAGTACCGTGTCGAGAAGGAGAATGATGACAGTGCTTCTTGGCCTTCGCCCGACGCCAGTCATCGAGACTCCTCGGTACCGGTGAGGAGGATGTGGAATCCACACGCCTCCTCGGGGCCGGGTCCGATACAGGTCGGTCCCGGGGGGGAGGGGGCCTGCAAAGCAGGAGGCGCCGAGGCAGGCTCCCAGCGTGCATCGGTCGTTTGGCAGCCTGTACCCAGTCTCCCGATGCCAACGCTGCCTTCAACGTCGACAGTACCGAAGTCGACGCCAAGGTACTGGACCCAAAAAGCTTTTCTCTCTGGGCCTCTTGAGAGAGCTGAGTGCGCTTTTTCATTTTTAGGCACAACTTACAGCTCTCCTGAAGATGGTCGGGCCCAAGGCACTGACGGCACCAGGAGTGCGGATCAGTGCCAGAGATGGTCCGGCTGCAGCGGGCACATGGCTTGAAGCCGCTGGGCGTCTTCGATGACATTGCGGGAAAAATAGCCTCCGTGAAATCAAAGGACGCGATTGTGTCAGACAACAGACACAAAAGAAGGAAAAAATCCCGATCGAGCGACCTAAGAACAGTCGCAATGAAAAAATAAAGGAAACTTATAAAACACGAAAAAAATACTGTAAAATAATACACCTTCAACGAGGGAAAAACGAACTTCACGAAGAAGACAGAAGAAACTTCCACTCCGGAGTCCAGGAAACACGAAGCGCTGTAAACAGAAACTCCTTGTCTCCTCAGACGCGGAAAGGAAAAAACTGATGAGCGTGACTGCGCGGCGGGCAGGAAATTGTGCGCGCACATGCGCAGTGCAAGTGCCACGCGCGGTGGAACACTCCAGAAGAGATTTTCTGGCGATTTTTTTGCTAAAAATACTCCGGGGCTGACTTGACGTCACCCACACATGAGAATATCAGCCTGCTTGTCCTCAGAGAAATTGGCTTTAGCAGCTGCCTGGAAGCAACCATCTATGCCCCCTTTGGAACTTATTTTGACTGAAGTCAGATTAGATCTGTCGAATGTCTAAATTAACAGCAATACAGAGCAGCATTGAGCCTGCAAATAGGTGGGATAATGTGGGATACAAATGAAATAAAATAAATTATTTTTCATAAGATTTGGGACCTTTATTCCAGTTGGAAACTTTCGAGGGACATCACTGGCTTGTGATATAGGATCTGTATGGTTCCACACGGAGACTTATATGCTTTTAATTTTTTGGTCAATTGTTATATGTGTCTTTTTTCATAATTTCCTAAATTGCTTTAAGTAGTTTATGAAAAGACACATATTAAGAGAGAGAAATCACAGAAACTGGCAGCTTTTATTTTGCCTCTGGGCTGTGTATCTTACTCCCATATGTGGCACAGATTTCCAGCACCCTCTTATAGCTCTCTGAAGCAGCTGTCTCTCACTTGTTTTTAGTTAAAATATATTTTTTAAAAATTTGCAGCTTTCTGCTAGTAACTGGTTCAGGTATAACATATGGCACGCCAAGCTGTTGACTCAAGTTGGCCATACAAAGGGGTAAAGCCGATGATTAGCTGAAGGTGGATATATTTCTGTATTTAGCTGAGCATGGCTCTAGCTTTGCCTAGACTCCTGGCGGCCGCAGAGGTGGTGGGTGCTTGAGCGCCCCCAATATTGAACAAACTCCTTGACTGTGTCCAAGGCGAGGTAATTTCTGTCATGTTTAGCACCCCCAGTAATTTTGAAAAATTGCTTCAGTGACGCAAATGGAACACATGGCTGTGTTTGTCGCATGATGAGCTCTTGTCTGGCTTCTTATTGCTTCATCTTCGCACGTCAGTTGGTTTCCAGTTTTAAGATGTATCTTACACAAGAGTCACTTCCTAGAGAGCGTCTGCAGGAATGGATTTTGATTCCATCCACAGACATGTTTTTGAAGGCGGTGTCCTCCTCCTCCTCCTCCTTATTTCTATAGTGCTGCTAGAAGTATGCATTACTGAAAGGTCTTGTGGGCGGCGCATGCAGGGGCCAGAGGTTTAAATTCAGGTGCTGTGGCTTCAATTGTAGCCTTCTCACTTCTTTGTCACATGCAGCTTGCCAAAGACTTATTTCATGCTTCAGCAGCTGTCTTTCTCCAGCTGTGGCAATCTGCTATAATCTACTGACTTCTACAGTTTTTTATTGCACTGTCACGCCCACCTGCATGGGTGGTTAGCGTATCTGGATTTAAAATAAGCTTTGGACAATTTACTGAAGGAAAAGTCCATAGTCTGCTATTAAGAGAGATATGGAGAAGCCACTTCCTGCCCTGGGATTGGTAGCATAGAATGTTGCCACTATTTGAGTTTCTGCCAGATACTTGTGACCTGGATTGGCCACTGTTGGAAACAGGATACTTTTGCCACAACAAAAACTAGTGAATAAAGAACACTGTACAAATGTATGATTTTTAACTGACCCAAAAAGCAGTGGAATTACAGAACATTCTGCTAATTGACACAATCACAGCTACAACACAGTGAGGAAAAACACGGGTAAGTTCACTGGAGAAAAGTACTAACTCAACAGTTTTTAAATCAACCACATCTAGAAGTAAAAAGGAAATTTATTTCACTGTTAGACTTAACTCGAAACTCAGAGGTGCCTTGCTCTGCCATGGATTAATGTAAAGAAAGCTGTCAGGCACTCAAGTGGACCTTTGCTCTTCCTCTGGCCTTCTGTAATAAGCATCCCCCTCCCCCACCCTGACACAAAAGGAAGAGATAACCGTGCCCCTGTAGTGCTCCACTGAGTTGTACTGTCTGGCCACTTCTTTATACAACTGTAATTACAGCTGTGCTACCAATTTTATAAGTGTACTAGTAAAAAAGGCCCGTTTCTGTTTTAAAGGAAACGGGCGCTAGCAAGGTTTTCCTCGGAGTGTGTATGTTTCAGAGACTGTGCATGAGAGTGACTGTGTGAGAGAGAGTGAATGTGCGAGTGTGTGTGTGTATGACAAGGAGAGAGTGAGACTGGGTGCGAGTGTGTGTCTGAGAAAGAGTATGTGCCAGGGTTCCCCCTCCCTCCCAGTTCCAGGTTGGCTGCACCCCCCCCCCCCCGGTCTGTCTCCCAGTTGCAGGGTTCCCCCCTCCGTCCCAGTTGCAGGGGGGTCCCCCTCCCTCCTTCCGTCCCTCCCTCCCTCAATTTAAAAAGGACAGTGTGAAGCAGCAGCTCCTAGTTTTGCTTGTTTTTTTAATGTATATGAATGAGGGCTGCGTAGGGGAGTGGAAACAGAGATTAACCAATGTGCTTTCTTGCTTACCTCCCCTCCCTTCCTTCCTCCCTTTTTCCCAGTTGCAGGGTCCCCCCTCCCCCCCTCAATGTAAAAATGACAGTGTGAAGCAGCAGCTCCTACTTTTGGTTGTTTTGTAGTGTATAGGAATGACGGCTGCGTAGGGGAGTGGAAACAGAGATCAACCAATGTCCTTCTTTGCTTACCTCGCCGGTCGCCGTCCTTCCTTTTCGTCGTCTCCGACGGTCGGACCCACTGCACTTTCCCTCCCCCCTGTATTTGGATTCACCAGTTGCCGCATCCGTTCGCTCGACGTCTCACCACCCTCCCTCTTCGTCCTCTCCGGCAGTCCGAATGTTGGGGAGGGAGGGCGGCTGCGTTTTTTTGAGGGCGGATTGTTGAACAGGGTGGGAGGGGCGTGAGGGCGGTTAGGTTACGCGGAGAGGGGCAGAGTGTGAGAGGGGAGTGAGGGGGAACGTCACAGAGTGTGGGAGGGGCGTGAGGTGGGACGTCAGTGATGGTGCCCCGCAGAGGACGGATCCACGGTCCCAGGCACAGAACGCTGAATGTTCGGGGGGGGGGGGGGGGTGAGTCAGCGTGTGGTCCCTCCGTGGGTCCACCCTCGACATCATGACGTTGTAGGCGAGGGCGGGGCAGTCATGGTTCCGCTGCGATCTACACCAAGACGGAAGTTGGAGTAGAAAAATGTTCCTCATTAGAACGTTGGGATTGTGAATTATGTCCGGAAGGGGTGTGGCAGAGGGCATGTCTACTGAGTGAGGGTGAGTGGTCCTGACGGCCTACCCTAGGAACAGTACATTCAGTGCTTCACTGAACGTTGGAGGTGAGAATTTATATAGATTTTGCAAATTAAATAAACGCAATATTATATCCTGTGTCTAAATATTTTTGTCCCGTCCGTGGCCGTGACAACCCTCAGACTTACCCTGTTTCTGGGAGTCAGTGTCTGTGCTGGCTTCTGCTTGTCTCTGTCTTAGGTTCTCTCTGGCTCTGTGTGCTGATTGCCCTGCTGAACCTCACCTGTGTGGGCTTTGCCTCTTCCAAGATGGCTGCCGCCGCCTCCTCTTTGCCAGTATCCAAGATGGCCCCCGCTGTTCCTTCCTATGGGCTGACTGCTCTGTGTGCCAAGCCTCTGTTTGGTTGCAAGGTGATTGCTGCAGCTGTGGCTCTGGTGTTGAAGGGCTTTATTAGTCACTTGGAGACTACAGTCCTGGCCTTTGCATCTCATCTAAAGATCCTGGTGTATAGAGTGCTCTGTACACAGTTTCAGTGTTTGCTCTGTGTGAGTTTCTATGTTTGTTTAGACTAGCTAGCTTAGGCACCGTGTGGCTTGTAGCCTGTGTATAGCTTTGCTAGTGCTCTGTGTTTGTGTAGACTAGCTAGCTTAGGCACCGTCTGGCTTGTAGCCTGTGTATAGCTTTGCTAGTGCTCTGTGTTTGTGTAGACTAGCTAGCTTAGGCACCGTCTGGCTTGTAGCCTGTGCATAGCTCTGCTAGTTCTCTGTGTTTGTTTCCAGTGCATGACTAGTTAGCTTAGGCACCGTCTGGCTTGTAGCCTGTGCATAGCTCTGCTAGTTCTCTGTGTTTGTTTCCAGTGCATGACTAGCTAGCTTAGGCACCGTGTGGCTTGTAGCCTGTGCATAGCTCTGCTAGTTCTCTGTGTTGGTTCCTAGTGTTAGACTAGCCGCCCTTGCTAGCCACTATCCCAAGACTGTGTTTGTTCCTAGTGTAGACTAGCCAGCTTAGGCACCGTCTGGCTTGTAGCCTGTGCATAGCTCTGCTAGTTCTCTGTGTTTGTTCCTAGTGCAGACTAGCCAGCTTAGGCACCGTCTGGCTTGTAGCCTGTGCATAGCTCTGCTAGTTCTCTGTGTTGGTTCCTAGTGTCAGACTAGCCAGCTTAGGCACCGTCTGGCTTGTAGCCTGTGTAAAGCTTTGCTAGTGTTCTGCGTTTGTTTCCAGTGCATGACTTGTTAGCTTGGGCACAGCTTAGTTGTTAGCTGGTGTATAGCCTTCCAAGTCTCCTGAGTTTGCTCTGTGTATGTTCCTGTGTATGACTGGTTTGCCTAGGTATAGCGTTCCTATTAGCCTGGGTACAGTTTACTAGTCATTGTGTTGATTCCTGCCAACTGCCAGAACCCGGACAGTCCCTGCTTGTCTGCCTTGCCTTCGCCTAGGTGCCAGGGGGCACTCCTGGATCTTCATTCCTGCTGTTCCTGTAAGTCCTACCGGCTGCCAGAACCTTAGGGCTCAACCCTCGGGGAAAGGCAGTCAAGTGTAGGTGAAGCCTAGGTCCAGGGTGTTCCAGTTCCGCGGGTTCCGCTCCAGTGTGTTCCAGTCCAGCGGGTTTCACTCCTGTATGTTCCAGTCCAGTGGGGCCACTCCAGTGTGTCCAGTCCAGCGGGCCCCACTCCAGTGCGCACCCGTCCGGTGCGTTCCAGTTCCGAGTGTTCCGGTGTAGCACTCCAGTCCGGAGTTCCGGTCCAGTCTTGTTTCCTCTCTACCTGGAAGGTGATTTTGCCTGCCACTGCCGCTCCACGGTAGTGGCCTAAGGACTCACAAACCCCGCGCTCCCGGGGGAGAAGCCTGAAGGTATGCCAAGGTCCTCGAGAGCGTGGCAAGCGCGAGAGACGCGACAATTTTCTCCTGTGTTCACAGTGGCTGCACGGTGTAGTTTTAATACGATTCTCCAACAGCCTAGTCACCTTTTTTATATTTTTAAATATAGAAGTGTGATTGATTTCATTCCTTTCAATTCATTATTATATGTCTGGTAGATGAAATTTCCGAAACAGACAAACTTTACACTGGGAGTACTTCACCCTTACAAGTAACTTTTTTCTTACAGAACTCAGATGGTAAAAGAATCTCAATCTGATATTTTTATGTAGACACTGCATTCTCCTGTGGTACCAGCCCCTGTCCGAGTTCCCAGATACTGCAGTTGCCACAAGTTACCGATCGCCCCAACACTAAATTATCTCACCTCCCAAACTATTTATACTTTTGGCAAGAAGACAGCATCAGAAATTAGAAAAGAAACAAAAAATGATGGGACATTAAGAAAATATGATCTTATCAAGAGCATGAGAAGAAACAAAGATAAAAGCTGGGTCCACAGTGATGTTAAATGTCTGGTAGGAACTTGAACTGAACCCGCCAACTTACTTTCAGACGGTAATAACTCACCCAAAGAGATGTAAACCAGTGATCTAGACTATGAAACGTGACTTCCCCCCTGCTCTTTGGCAATGTATCAGCTGCACCACAGCAGGCCTTTATAAGTAAAAACAAATCTACTCATAACTGATATACACAGACAAAACTGGAATACATAGCTCTGGTCTGGCTAGAGATGAGATTACAGAACTGCAAGGGACACAAAGTTGCGCTTGCTGTCCTTGTGGCTGCTTCTTTTGCTCTCCCCACCCTGTGGTACACACTTTCCTTCTATAAACAAACAAAAAAAAATTGAAAAAGGAAGTATGGAAAAAGAGAGCATTAGGATAAGGGCTGTGCTGGAGTGGAATAAATTGCTTGACAAAACTTAGGAGGGAGGAGTCGGGCTTGTGGTTTTAGCAAAGCAATGAAAGCGTTGCCATTTCCTTGTTAACTGAGGTTTTTAATGTTTTATGATTGTACACCATTTTGACTGGGATTTTGCAATGCTAAGAAGGTATATACATTTTTATAAATATACATACATACTGGAAGACAGGTGAGGGGGGGGGGTCAGAAATAGAGGGAGGTCCCCTTTCAAATTCCTGGCACACTATTTTCACAGTGCAAGGGGTGGGGAAGGATTGTCAAACGCATATATTTTGTTATACGCTGGGAGTGACAGATTTTGTGAGGTGTTCTGGTTTGTAACTGGTGGATGGTCTGCAAAGTCTGACATGAATGCTCCTCAGACACAGGGTCTGCCCTGGATCTTCTCTCTGTTCTATATTTGAGAATGTCCAGACAGGCTTACAGTTATAAATCTGTGTACACACACATGGTGACGTCCAAAAATTAAAAGCAAGGCTGTGAGCCTAATTCTGGGCTTCATAGGCCAGCCAGATTACATTTCACCATTCCCATACTCTGGGGACATGTCATGACCAGCTCAACCAACCACACTCACCATTATCTCAAGCATTTCCTGCAGGTGCTGCACCGATATGCCACTTGCTCTTTCCTCTCACTCTCTCACCACTTCTTTTCCATATCACCTATAGCAAGGAGAAAAAGGAACCACAAATGAATAAACTGCAGGCAGAATGTGGCACCCTCACAAGTCACATTCTCCCCAAAACAGAATATGAAAGCAGATAAGGCTCACAAAGCCCGGCAAATCTGACCAATTTCTCACTGCACTGTCTCAGGGTTTAGCTGAAGTTTCTTGGTCTTCCCCCTTACCTCTTCATAACTAAGTACATAAGTAATGCCACACTGGGAAAAGACCAAGGGTCCATCGAGCCCAGCATCTTGTCCACAACAGCGGCCAATCCAGGCCAAGGGCACCTGGCAAGCTTCCCAAACGTACAAACCTTCTATACATGTTATTCCTGGGATTTTGGATTTTTCCAAGTCCGTTTAGTAGAGGTTTATGGACTTGTCCTTTAGAAAACCGTCCAACCCCTTTTTAAACTCTGCTAAGCTAACCGCCTTCACCACATTTTCCGGCAATGTATCTCTGTGCTTGACCCAGGCTACCTTGAATTCTGCTACTGTTTTGTCTCTCTGCCTCCTCCACTGGGAGGCGGTGGCGGCTGCTGCTGCTGCTGCATGCATCCACCATCCTCTCAAATAAAGAAATACTTTCTGATCTTGTCCCCAAGGGTACCCATTATGCCTCGTATAATTTCATTCTTGTTAAACGTATTTTATTCCTTCTTCCCAAACAACTTTAGCACTAAGGAATCCATAAACTGTGCTATAGGCCCCAGCACCAATATCAAGCTGTCCTAAGCCCCATCTCAAAGATCCTGAAATGCCATCTGAGCAATAATGAAAAGCCACTACAGACTATTTCACTGAAGCTATGGCCCACACTATCAAGCAGCTGGCACAATCCTTAAGCAACCACTGTGTCCCATGTTGTGCCAGTGACCAATCAATGCAGCATTTTGAGCCATCAAACCAAATGACATAGCAACAGTAATAAGCACCATGTATTAAGGCTATGAATATTGTTACGCTGTACCACTGTAGTAAGAGCAGCAGAATTTGGCCATTTCAAAAGGCAATCCCTAGTCATGGGGGAGATTAAATTAGCTTTTGACACGGTTTCTCATAAGAGGCTCTTGAATAAACTTGACAGGAAGACGATAGGACCTAAAGTGGTGAACTGGAGTGGTGGAATTCACTCCTCAGAGGGAAAGTTGGGTAGTGGAGTGCCTCAAGGATTGGTGCTGGGGCCGATTCTGTTCAATATATTTGTGACATTGCCGAAGGGTTAGACTGTAAAGTTTGGCAATTAAAATTCAATGAAAAGAAATGCAAAGTGATGCACTTAGGGAGTAGAAATCCACGGGAGACGTATGTGTTAGGCGGCGAGGGTCTGATATGCACAGGCAAGGGAGAGGGATCTCGGGGTGATAGCATCAGAGTATCTGAAAGCAACGAAACAGTGTGATAAGGCGGTGGCCATGGCCAGAAGGACACTGGGCTATATAGAGAGAGGTGTAACCAGCAGAAGAAAGGAGGTGTTGATGCACTTGTACAAGTCGCTGGTGAAGCCCCACCTGGAGTATTGTGTTCAGTTTTGGAGACCGTATCTTGTTAAGGAAGTGAAAAGACTTGAAGCAGTGCAAAGAAAAACTACAAAAATGGTATGGGATTTATATTTAAAAGGTATTAATCTGCAAACAAACCTTTTCTAGAGATGGGAAGGCAGTAGAACTAGAGGATGTGAAATGATTGTGTGGCAACACTGGGAAGCAAAGCTAGTGCTGGGCACACTTCTATGGTCTGTGCCCTGAAAATGGCAAGGACAAATCAAGGTCAGGTAGCTCATATGAGTTTATCTTGTTATGCAGACTGGATGGACAATGCAGATCTTTATCTGCCATCATCTTAGATTAACAAAATACAAATTCTATAATACAAGAACCAAGGAAGTTTTTATTGTTTTAATGTGATGTTTTTATGCCCCAAATTTTATATGTTTGGTTGTAAACCACCTAGAATTTTAAATAGAGCAATCTAAATAAAAGATCAGTACCACTCATAAAATACTGAGTGCCACAGACATAACTTAAATATATCAGTTCGGACAGGGCTGCACATGCTACAGTTTAATAGTCCAAGTTCTGACTACATGAACTGTACAGTCTGTGTTGTACGCACAAGTGATTCTTTCAGTGGCTGGACGACATGATTTACACTTTCCATGAATAGCAAACAGGATATCACACCTCTTGCAGCCAATCAGATCTGTCCAGGTAAACTCCTGGAGCACTCCCTAGAACGGGGAGCGATAAAACAAAAATACAGTAACCTAAGCCAAGGTAAGTAGTTAGGCCAAATCATTTCTAGCCACTGACATGTAATATATTAATTCCATATACATGCTAGTTCAACATGTACACGTAATAACATGAATAAATAGCATTCAGAGCTATCCAAAAATAATGTTATGCCATATTGTAAATGATATGTAATAACCCAGTCTATACATGCAATTACATGAGTCACATATACAAAGGCTGTCTACTACTATATACAGTATATATAGTAGCAAATAGCAGATAAGACAAGTCCATCTAGTCTGCCCAGCAAAAGTTGGCTAGAGTCGTACATACTTTCTTGATGCCTTTATTTAGGATCGTACCCGCTGCTGTATGACAGTTGCACCCTTGTGTGTCACGTTCTTGCTCTGATATTTTTTTGTCACAGTTTTTTTCCTAACCACCTCCACTGGGAGTGTATTCCAAGCACCACTTCCCTTTCTGTAAAAAAAAAAAGTAGTTCCTGATGTTGCTTTTAAGCTTCCTTCTTTCCAGTTTCATTTTGTGTCCTCTAGTTCTATAGCTTTCCTGTCTTTAAAAAGATTTTGTTTCTCATTAATACCTTTCAAGTATTTAAATGTCCATTTCATATCACTCTCTCTCTCCCCCCTTCCCTCTAGAGTATACATATTAAGGATTTTAAGTCTCTTTTCACACATCGGAGTGCAGGAATAGCCTAATGGTTAGTGCACTGGTTTTAAAACCTGGGAAACTGGGTTTGATTGGGCCTGAATTTCCAGTTCCAAAAATACCTGAGCTGGGACCAGAAGTTTGGGCCCAATGAGATGCAAACCGGCATCTGACATCGTGACAGTTGAAGGTTGGCCACAAAGAAAAGGGTGGTTTCCCTGACCAGCAGAAATCTCAGGGGCTGAAGCTTGAGTTGCAGTTCTCTGCAATCCATACGAACAGGGCTATAACGGGTTAGATTGAGAGGATCACACAACACTTTTGAACAATGGCAAGTAACAGCACCCCACAGCTGAGATTTTCCACCCTTGGTTTGCAGCGTACCTCGCACCTTTCTAATGCTTGTCCTCCTTGGGAGCCAAAGTGTCCAATAGGAAGCTATCTTTTACAATGGTGTGGGTGGCCAATTGTCAGTCATGCTTTGTCACGGTTTGGTTGGCAGGAACAAGTGACATGTAAGAGGTGAGTGAAAGACACGGGGGAACTAATGACCCTTAACCAAAACTTCCCTCTGCAGGTAACCCCTGGAAGCCGCGACGCCTTCCTCTGCAGGGGCCGGGGGGACCTACAGGCACTGAGTGGAAGGAAGTGGTGCAGCTTTGGACAATAAGCACAGAGAACCCACTGCTGCTGTTCTCACCTTCCTGCCATCTGACAAGAGCAAAGAGAGAAGAGTATGGTAATTTTGTTTTCAGGTTTGGGTTCAGCCCCACTATACTATGCTGTGTGCTGGTTACAAGTTCCTAGACTCACAGGGGAGTGTTTATTCAGCCCACAAAATAACAAAAATACGTCATGCTGTGTGAGGAAGCAAACAGAAAATAATTACATGTCCAACTTGTTAAAAATATTTTTGCTTTGTAATTAAAAAAAAACAGTTTTTAGAGACTATCCTTTATTACTTTTACTAGAGGTTTTTTTTTTTTTTTTTTTTTAAATGACTTTTTACTTTTACTTTACTACTTTTGATCCAGTACTTTTACTTTTTATTTAAATACTTTTAAAAAGTAATGACCCCATCCCTGCTTGTGACTCTGGGCAAAGTCACTTAATCCTCTATTGTCTCAGGTACAAAAACTTAGATTGTGAGCCTACTCGAGACAAAGAAAATACCTGCATAACATAAAACTATAAACACAGAAAGGCATTATATCAAAACCATGGCCCTGTAAATCTTATCGTGTAGACCCCATACTATTTTGGTCACCTTCCTATGAACTGCTTCAAGTCTATGTCTTTAGTGAGATATGGCTTCCAAAACAGAGTATAGTATTTCAAGTGGAGCCTCACCAACAACTTGTAGATCAGCATGCCACCTCTTCCCTTCTACTGGTTATGCATCTTGCATTCTTCTGGCTTTTGCCACCACCTTGTCACAGTGTTTTGCCACAATCACCTCTCCTAGTTTGTAAACATCAGCTTCTCTCCTGCTATATACAACAGCTTTGGATTTCTGCAGCCAAAATACATCAATCTGTATGTCTTCAGATAAAAGCTCAATTAGCACACTTCTGATTTTTGTAGAAATCAATTAGCACACTTCTGATTAATGTTGTCTACTTCCTGCAGGGTGTCCACACTTGCAAATGTTTGCATCATACACAAAAAGGCAAACTTTTCCTCCTAACCCTGAAAGGGATTGAACAGAATCAGTCCCAGAACCAACCCCTAAGGCAGACTGCTACTCAACTTTCCAATGGGACGATACTCAGAACTCAGGTGCTGTAGAAAAAAAACAAAAACAACTTCTCAATACACAACACTAATAGCATGCAATTTATACACATGTAAGTGTTGAGTGTTGGGAAGTTATTTTTCTGACCCCTTCCTCCTCCCTGGCACCAACTGGTGGGGTGAGCAGAGATGCCTTTCAAAAGGGGTCTGGGCGAGAACCTATCCCCTGACAAAAAAGTTCCGGCCACAGCACACTAGATTCTGTCTCCACCTGTGAGCCAGCTTGCGGGCTGCCAGTATTGTGCTGTTCCTCTGCCTTCTCAAGAAAATGTGGAGCCACTACCTCTGGTGCCGGTGACCAGGACAGCCATGTCAGGTGCTGCAGAAATTTAGTGCCTTCAACTTCGATAAGAAATCTCTCTTGAGACACCCTAACACCAGCTCAGAGCTGGCGCTGGGTTTTCAGCAGTACGGGCAGGGCTCTGTTTGCTGTTGCTGAGCATTCAGAGGGAATTGCTAAGAACCTCATTTAATAGTTTAAAAACATTTGATATGCTACTTCTTTAATACAAATAAAAGTGGTTTACAATCTAAAATAACGTGTACATTTACATAGGCGTGACATTTTAATGCGACATAAAGCCATCTTTGGCACGCAAGATATGATAGAGGTATATAAAATGAGTGGAGAGGAACAGGTGGATGTGAAGCATCTGTTCACGCTTTCCAAAAATAGGACTAGGGGGCATGCGATGAAACTACAGTGTAGTATATTTAAAACAAATAGGAGAAAATTTTTCTTCACCCAACGTGTAATTAAACTCTGGAATTCGTTGCCAGAGAACGTGGTGAAGGCGGTTAGCTTGGCAGAGTTTAAAAAGGGTTTGGACGGTTTCCTAAAGGACAAGTCCACAGACTGCTAGTAAATGGACTTGGGAAAAATCCACAATTTCGGGAATAACATGTATAGAAGGTAAAATTATGTATAATCATACCTGATAATTTTCTTTCCATTAATCATAGCTGATCAATCCATAGACTGGTGGGTTGTGTCCATCTACCAGCAGGTGGAGATAGAGAGCAAACTTTTGCCTCCCTATATGTGGTCATGTGCTGCCGGAAACTCCTCAGTATGTCGATATCAAAGCTCCATCCGCAGGACTCAGCACTTAGAGAATTACACCCACGAAGGGACACTCTGCCCAGCTCACCACCGCCGAAACGGGGGAGGGGAATTAACCCAGCTCATCCCCACACAAGTGGGGGAGGGGAATCCGTCCAGCTCATCCCCGCGGAGCGGGGGAGGGACACCACACCCGCCGATGCGGGGGGGATCTGGCTTATCCTGCAACCGCAACCGCGGGAGGAGCTGACTGACCCTAACACCGCCGAAGCGGGAGGGGTACAAAGCTGCCCTACAGCCGCACGAAGCGGGAGGGAGTGCCGGCAGAATTTTAAGTCTCAATCCAGCCCCGTAAAACGGAGGGGAGAGGAATGCAGCAGCTCACTGTAACACAAACTCGTCTTAACTCTTGAAGAATCCAAGTGAAAAAACTTGAACACGAAGTCTTTCTGAAGTAACTGAAGACTAAACTTGAACCTGAAATGCAACCAGAATAAAAACAGTACAGATATCTGGGAGGGGCTATGGATTGATCAGCTATGATTAATGGAAAGAAAATTATCAGGTATGATTATACATAATTTTACCTTCCATATCATCAAGCTGATCAATCCATAGACTGGTGGGATGTACCGAAGCAGTACTCACCCAGGGCGGGACATTGAAATCCCTGACCTCAACACTGAAGCTCCAAACCGGGCCTCCGCCCGTGCAGCCACAGTCAAACGGTAATGCTTGGAGAATGTATGAGCCGAAGCCCAAGTTGCTGCCTTGCATATCTCTTCCAAGGAGACGGACCCGGCCTCTGCCATCGAGGCCGCCTGAGCTCTAGTGGAGTGAGCCTTCAGCTGGATAGGCGGCACCTTCCCCGCGGCCACATAAGCCGCTGCAATGGCTTCCTTGACCCATCTTGCCACTGTAGGTTTAGCAGCCTGCAGACCCCTACGAGGACCTGCATACAGGACAAACAGATGATCCGATTTCCGGAAATCATTGGTCACTTCCAAGTATCTGATGATGACTCGTCTCACATCCAGATATTTAAGAGCAGAGTACTCCTCTGGGTAGTCCTCCCTACGAAAGGAAGGGAGACAGAGCTGCTGCTTCACATGGAAGCGAGAAACAATCTTGGGCAGAAAGGAAGGCACTGTGCGAATAGTCACTCCTGCCTCAGTGAACTGCAGAAAAGGCTCTCGACATGAGAGCGCCTGGAGCTCGGAAACTCTTCTGGCTGAAGTGATAGCCACCAAAAAGACTGCTTTCAACGTCAGGTCTTTCAGAGATGCCCTTGACAAGGGTTCAAACGGCGGCTTCTGCAATGCTCTTAGCACCAGGTTGAGATTCCACGCAGGCACCACTGAGTGCAGAGGAGGGCGCAGGTGATTAACTCCCTTGAGAAAGCGCACCACATCTGGCTGCGAAGCCAGGGAAGCACCCTTCAGGCGGCCCCTGAAGCAAGCCAGAGCCGCTACCTGGACTTTAAGGGAACTGAGCGACAGGCCTTTGTCCAGACCTTCTTGCAGGAACGCCAACACTGAAGAAATTGGAGCAGTGAAAGGAGAAAGTGAGCCTGCTTCACACCACGCTGCAAAGATACGCCAAACCCTGGCGTAAGCAGTAGAAGTAGAGCGCTTCCTCGCTCTCAGCATAGTGGCGATGACCTTGTCTGAGAAGCCCTTCTTCCTCAGACGCTGCCGCTCAACAGCCAGGCCGTAAGACCAAAGGGGGAGGGATCCTCCATCACCACGGGACCCTGATGTAACAGGCCCTGCTCCACTGGCAGCCGCAGAGGATCGTCGACTGAGAGCCTGATCAAGTCCGCATACCAGGATTACCCTGCCGGGATGCTTTGCCACCCGGTCTAGCACCCTGCCCAACATGGGCCAGGGCGGGAACACATAGAGAAGCTCTTGTGTCGGCCACTGTTGGAGAAGAGCATCTACTCCCAGGGATCGAGGGTCCCGTCCTCTGCTGAAAAAGCGCGGCACTTGGCAATTGGCCGATGACGCCATCAGATCTAGGCTCGGCTGGCCCCAGCGCTTCGTGATGTCCAAGAACGCCTGAGCAGATAGCTGCCACTCTCCGGGCTCCAAGGTATGGCGACTGAGAAAGTCCGCCTTGACATTCATGACTCCGGCAATGTGGGCCGCTGACAGCTGTTCCAGGTTCGCTTCTGCCCACTGGCATAGACTCATAGCCTCCTTGGCTAGAGGGGCGCTCTTGGTACCTCCCTGGCGGTTGACATAGGCCACAGCCGTGGCATTGTCCGACAGGACCCGTACAGGCTTCAACACCAGTACCGGGATGAACTCCAAAAGCGCCAACCGAATGGCTCTGAGTTCCAGGAGGTTGATAGACCACTTTGCCTCTGCAGGAGACCAGAGCCCCTGCGCTGTCCTTCCCAAACAGTGGGCTCCCCAGCCCGACAAAGAGGCGTCCGTCGTGACGACAATCCACTCTGGGGTCACCAGAGGCATTCCCGCAGACAACTTGTCTGTCTGCATCCACCAGCTCAGCGCCTTGCGCACTGCTGGGTCCAAGGGAAGGCGCACAGCATAATCCTCCGACATCGGAGTCCAGCGCTGCAGCAGAGAGTGTTGAAGTGGTCTCATATGAGCCCTGGCCCAGGGCACTACTTCCATCGTGGCCGTCATAGAGCCCAACAGCTGCACATAGTCCCAAGCCCGAAGAGGAGAGGCTACTAGGAACTGGTCCACCTGAGCCTGAAGTTTGACAATCCGATTGTCTGGCAGGAACACTCTGCCCACTTGGGTGTCGAATCGAACTCCCAGATACTCCAGGGACTGAGTCGGGCGCAGCTGGCTCTTCTCCCAGTTGATGATCCATCCCAGGGAGCTCAAAAGAGCAACTACCCGGTCCACAGCTTTGCCGCACTCTGCATAAGAGGGGGCTCGGATCAACCAGTCGTCCAGATAAGGATGGACTTGTACTCCTTCCTTTCGCAGGAAGGCCGCTATGACCACCATTACTTTGGAAAAGGTCCGCGGAGCAGTAGCCAACCCGAAAGGGAGGGCTCTGAACTGGAAGTGTCGACCCAGGACTGCAAAACGCAGAAAGCGTTGATGAGGAGGCCAGATGGGAATATGCAAGTATGCTTCCTTGATGTCCAAGGATGCCAGGTACTCCCCTGCCTTCACTGCCGCTATAACAGAGCGGAGAGTCTCCATGCGAAAGTGCCGCACTTTCAAGGCCCGATTGACCCCTTTGAGGTCGAGGATAGGCCGGACAGAACCTCCTTTCTTTGGTACCACAAAGTAAATGGAGTAACGCCCCTTGCCAAGCTGACTTTCTGGCACCGGAACGACCGCACCCAGGCGGATCAGATTGTCCAAAGTCTGCTGCACTGCCACAGCTTTGACCGGAGACTTGCAGGGAGAGAGTACAAACCCGTCTCTTAAGGGTCGGCAGAACTCTAGCTTGTAGCCGTCTCTGATGACTTCCAGCACCCAAGCGTCTGAAGTTATTGTGGTCCACTCGCCCAGAAACGAGGACAGCCGTCCTCCAATCTGCACTGGGGAGTGGACCAAGACCCCGTCATTGGGTACGAGACCCTGGGGGAGGACCGGAGGGAGCACCTCCGGGACGGCGGTCTCTGCGAAAGGAATGCTGCTTGGGGGAGAAATTCCTCTTAAAGGAAGAGGGGGCAGAAGAACCCGACCTGCCCGGGCGGTACCGACGGGCTTCCTGAAACTGTCCTCTGGAGGTACCGGGACGAGCACTAGCCCGAGCCCTGACCTCTGGTAACGTCTTGCCCTTAGACGTGCCGAGATCGGTCACGATTTTGTCCAGCTCGACCCCAAAGAGCAGCTTGCCTTTAAAAGGCAACCTAGCCAGGCGGGATTTAGAGGCGTGGTCAGCAGACCAATGTTTCAGCCAAAGCCACCGCCGCGCAGAGACTGTCTGAGCCATGCCTTTAGCTGAGGCTCTCAAGACATCATACAGCAAGTCTGCCAAATAGGCTAAGCCCGATTCCAGGGCCGGCCAATCAGCCCTCAAGGAATGATCCGAGGGGGAAGCCCGCTGCACCATAGTCAGGCACGCCCTGGCCACATAGGAGCCGCAAACTGAGGCCTGCAAACTTAAAGCAGCCGCCTCAAAGGACGACCTTAAGGCCGCCTCCAATCTTCTGTCTTGGGCGTCCTTTAGGGCCGTGCCACCTTCCACCGGCAACGCCGTTTTCTTAGTCACCGCAGTGATTAAAGAATCCACGGTAGGCCACAGATAGGCCTCACGCTCACTCACAGCCAAAGGATAGAGGCGGGACATAGCCCTAGCCACTTTAAGGCTCGCTTCTGGGGCATCCCATTGAGCCGAAATTAAGGTGTGCATGGCATCATGCACGTGGAAGGTTCTAGGCGGGCGCTTCGTCCCCAGCATAATGGCAGAGCCAACAGGGGCTGAGGGAGAGACGTCCTCCGGAGAGGAAATCTTCAAAGTGTCCATGGCCTGTAACAACAGGTTGGGCAAATCCTCTGGGCTAAAAAGCCGCGCTGCAGAGGGGTCATCCGCTCCAACCGAGCGGGGATCCGTCTCCTCCAAGGAATCCGCAAAGGACCGTTGGGAGACCTCAGACACGCTGCCCTCATCTACATCGGAGGAGACAAATTCCTCCAAGGCCTGGGAATCAACCCGAGGGCGTTTGCCTCTGGGAACCTCAACCTCTTTACCAGACGAGGGAGCAGGGGCAGCGTTGTGCATGAGGAAGGCCTGATGCAGCAGCAAAACAAACTCGGAGAAACCCCCCAGACTGTGCACTTCCGCAGCCTGGGCAACAGCCCTAGACGCACTCTCAACCGGCGCTCGAAATAGCGGGGGAGAGACATGCTGCGCATCCAAAATGGCGTCCGGCGCGAAACTCCGCGAAGGAGCCGCGCGGGAAGAACGGCTCTTAACATTAGCCGGTTTTGTGCCGTCGCCCAAATTAAGGGCGTTCATGGCATTAATGTCTCCAACCTCAAGGGCGGCCCCCGAAGAAGCCGTCCGAGCCGCGTGGCCGGCCAAGATGGCGGAGGCGAGGAGCGGGGGATGGGCGTTTATGGCGGGAAAAACCGCCACGCCGGAGGAAGGACCGGGACATTCATCGGTCACTAAACTGTCACCCATCAAGGGCGAATCAGGCTGTAAAACCCCCGCATCCCCTCTAGAAGCGCTCCAGCGATCCGGGGAGCGACCCTTTGCGCCCTCGCCCTCCGACGCCATATGCCACGAGGAGAAGAATCGGGGAACCCCCTGCCCGCTAGAAAAAGGTAAAATTACCTGCTTGCCGCTCCGAGCTGTAACGAACTGGTGTCCCAGTGAGTAGCTGCAATGAACATTTAAATAAACGTCAAAATAAACGCCTTTAAAGACGTTTAAAATTTTTTTTTTTTTTTTTTTAAACGGAGCCAGCGGGAGGGGGGCGAAAAGGAGGGACCTGGCACCACCAGGTTTGCACTTGCTCAAAAGAGCCCTCAACCCCAGGCCTCAACAAAACCTAAGGATTAGGCTTGGAGGCCTAGCCAGAGCTGCTGCTGTGTGTGACCACCACCTGCTGAGATAGAGAACATACTGAGGAGTTTCCGGCAGCACATGACCACATATAGGGAGGCAAAAGTTTGCTCTCTATCTCCACCTGCTGGTAGATGGACACAACCCACCAGTCTATGGATTGATCAGCTTGATGATATGGAATGTACGTTTGGGAAGCTGCCAGGTGCCCTTGACCTGGATTGGACGCTGTTGGGGACAGGATGCTGGGCTTGATGGGCCTTTGGTCCTTTCCCAGTATGGCATTACTTATGTACTTAAGTTGTCCCCCGAGTTAGTGCCCTCTGAACTTTTTGAGTTCTCTTTTTTTTTTTTGTGATGACTTTCAAATTTTACTTTACAACTTTTGAAGACAGTACTTTTACTTCTGCACACCCTAACTCCAGCACTAATTGCCTCTATCATTGACATTAGGTTCTGAGCAAGTGAATCCCATATACAACCACTCTCTCTTACTTGCAACCATCATCAGATTTACTAACGTGCACTAAAACCATGCACATTATTAATAAAAATTGAACTCAAACTTAGCAGATGCAATGGCTAATAACTGGAAAAACTCAGCATAACACCTCCTTCCCATACGATCCCAAAGTAAAAATAGCCATACGGGGTCCATCTAGGCCAGTATCCTGCTTACCACAGTGGCCAAACCAGGTCACAAGTACCAACGTTCCATGCTAGCACCCCCATGTCTGTCTCAAGAGCAGAGCAAACCTTTTTTGAACCCAGATAAGCTAACTGCTTTTAGCAAATCCTGGGGCAGTGAGTTGCAGACGTTAACTATTCTTTGAGTGAAAAAAATATTTCCTCCTACTTCTTTTAAAAGTATTTCCATGTTCCTCAGCCCTACCTAGCACGATCAAATCAACGTGTAGTCTTTCAGTGACCAATCAATCCTGGCAAACCACTTCTCATAAACCACTGTAATCAATACTCAAAATAGCCTTCCAGTCTTTTATGTTTGCAAAATCCTTGAGCACAGGATGCATCAGACCTGTCAGCTTTAGTAATGCAAGCAGCCCTAGACCAAGTTCAGTCAGGTTGTCAGGAGATCCACAATCCTATATAATAAAACACACCTCCAACATTCTGAAGCTGAGGCATTCCTGCTCTCTGTATCCATCTCCTGAATTGACATCACGTACTTCCGGGTTCCTCACAAGCAGAAGTGACCAACCACACGAGGTTTCTCGGCTTCAAAATGTTGGAGGTGCATTCTATTAAATAGGATTGGTCAGTTCCTTGAAGCACAGCCAGAGCTCAGCGTCCTGCACAGTAATGCTCAGACATCAGAGAGAGAGGTGGGGGGCCTGACACCAGAGAGGGGGGGGGAGGGAGTGGGGACCTGACACCAGAGGGGGGGGGGTATCTCTGTCACACACACACTCTCTCTCAATGTCTTTCTCTCTCTCACACACTGTCTCTCACTGTATCACATTCACTCTCTATTTGTCACACAGTCACTCACACACTCTCTTGGTCTCATACACTCAGTCTCACAGAGAGTCTGTCTCTCACACACACTCTCTCTCTCGCACACACTGTGTGTGAAACACACTCTCTCTCACATACGCACTTGCACACACTCTCATTCTCACACTCTCTCTCTCTCTCACAGACACACACGCACCCAGACTCACACTCTCTCTCACACACTGTATCTGTATGAAACACACTCTCTCTCTCACAGTGTCTCACATACGCACTTGCACACACTCTCATTCTCACACACACTCTCTCTCACAGACAAACTCGCACCCAGACTCACTCTCTCTCTCACATACTGTATCTGTATGAAACACACTCTCTCTCACAGACAAACTCGCACCCAGACTCACTCTCTCTCTCACATACTGTATCTGTATGAAACACACTCTCTCTCTCTCACAGTGTCTCACATACGCACTTGCACACACTCATTTTCACACACAATCTCTCTCACAGACAAACTCGCACCCAGACTCACTCTCTCACACACACACACACACATTCACTCTCTCTCTCACACACACAGTCACTCTCACAAACATACACACTCCAAGGAAAACCTTGCTAGCGCCCGTTTCATTTGTGTCCGAACCGGGCCTTTTTTACTAGTGAATATATATGAACCTGATTTGCCTCCATTCTATGCAAATCGTGGATATCCTGAAAACCCGACTGGCAAAGGCTACTTCCAGGACCGGACTTGGGAAACACCACACTGGCACTTCCTGACTAGCGAGCAGTATGCCTCCACCTCGCAACGCTACAGAAGCCATAGGAAGGAGTGGTCGGTCCGTCCCCCGTCTATAAGGGCGCTGTCCGGCCGCACAGAACGGACCCCCGTGCGCTACGTAACCAAGGCCCGGGCCAAGACACACACCCCCATCCCTTCCTCCTTCGGCAACCCACAAGCGATACTCGCCTGCAGCAGCTACCACGCGCCACATAACCTCACTCTCTCCACACAGACAACATAACAAGCCCACTACTCCCTCCACGCGCTCACCCAACCCACACACACCCTCCAGTCCACGCGCGCACCTGGTACTCACCCAACCCCACCCCCTCCACGCGCTCACCCAACCCACACACACCCTCCAGTCCTCGCGCGCACCTGGTACTCACCCAACCCACCCCCACCACGCGCTCACCCAACCCACACACCCCCTCCACGCGCGCACCTGGTACTCACCTAACCCCACCCCCTCCACGCGTGCACCAGAAACACTGCTAGTAGAGAGCCCTCCTCAGCCCAGGCTTCTCCCAGAAGCACCAGCGCCGCGGCTAGGAGGGAGGAGCAGCACGCCCTTCTCCCATTGGTCCTTCCCAGCTTCGACGTCACCACGTCTCCCTGGAAACGGAGTATGTATGGCGGGGCTGGGGCAGACCGCTAAAGGGCGGGGGTCAGACGGAAGGTTCGCCTCGCGCGCTTTATAAATCAAGGCAGTGCCGGAATTGTCGAGTTCGTAATTTTGCGCTCCCTCTCACACGGCTACTGCTCTGAGAATGTGGGAAAGGGGGCCCATATTCAGACTTTGGCGCCACAGTCCATAGCGCAGAAACATAGCTAACGAACACTCAAACCAATTTATATTGAAATTTTATTTGCAGTTAAATCCTGCTATAAAACCGAAAGTTGGGGGAAGTTACGTACGCTACATATGCGCACAAGGGGTTTTGCAGCAAACAGCAGGGTTCTTGTGCGCATGTCCAGACGAAACTAGGCGTGTAGGGGTATAGCAAAGGAGACGAAGTGACGTCAAAACGTCGAAGTCAGGTTTATCTGTTGCCCTAGCCCCCTGTAGCCGTCACCGCCCTACACTCAAAACAAAGCAAGCAAACCTATGAGCTGCTGCTAGGGTAGTTGGCACCCAGGGCCGGTCATTTTTTAACACCCCCCCCCCCCCCCCCCCCCGAAATCCAGTACTAGGCATACCGAGAATACAAAACACTCAGGAACTATAGAGCAATTCTAGCATACCATAAGCAGTAATTTCTACAAGTCACACAAGGAAAAGGAAAGCATCTTAAACACTACAGTGAGCACTAGAACATCAATTCACCTACTGTAAAATGAAACCAGACAGAATAGTACAGATCGTCGATCCTGCACAGTCAATGCCAACTGAAAGCCATGTCTTTTTTACAAACACAGATACACCCTAAACCACTATAGAACAAGTAATCATAAACTTTCTATTTAGACAAAAATTAAACTGAACCCCCAAGATGCCAGACACTGCATACAATGCAACACCACAGAAACAGAAAATGTCCCCTAGTACTGTGCAAAATATAAAGACAGCAGATGTAAATTTGAAAAAAATAACAAGTACCAATCACCACTTTACAAATTAACAAATAGAAATAAAACAAATATAGAAAATACCATTTTATTGGACTAATACATTTAGCTTCCAGAGGCCAAAATCTCCTTCCTCACGTCAATACTTTTGTTCTGTTTTTACTGAAGAAAATCCTGGAGAAGGACCACAATTGATTGTCAAAAGTGCATATGAGAATAGCACCGTTCACGGAAGCAAGTGTTTATGAACAACTTGAAAATCTAACGGTGGAAAAAGCCATGGGACCGGACAGGATCCACCCCGGGATATTGAGGAAGCTCAAAGAGGATCTGGTGGGTCCTCTTAAAGATTTGTTTAATAAATCCTTGGAGACGGGAGAGGTTCCGTGAGATTGGAAAACAGCGAATGTGGTCCCTCTTCACAAAAGTGGTGATAGGGAAGAAGCTGGAAACTACAAGCCAGCAAGCCTCACTTCGGTTATTGGAAAAGTAATGGAAGCGATGCTGAAGGAAAGGATAGTGAATTTCCTGGAAGCCAATAAGTTGCAAGATCCAAGACAACATGCTTTTATCAAAAATAAATCATGCCAAACGAATCTCATTGAATTCTTTGACTGGGTGACTGGAGAACTGAATAAGGAACGTGCTATAGATGTAATCTATCCCCCCTTCAATCCGTTCAGAACTCTGCTGCCCGTCTTATCTTCCGCCTAGACCGTTAATGCTCATATCACCCCTCTCCTCAAGCACTTCACTGGCTTCCGATCAGGTACCGCATACAATTCAAGCTTCTCCTACTAACCTACAAATGCACTCAATCTGCAGCCCCCCATTACCTCTCTACCCTCATCTCCCCCTACGCCCCTACCCGTAACCTCCGCTCACAGGACAAATCCCTCCTCTCAGTACCCTTTCTCCACCACCGCCAACTCCAGGCTCCGCCCTTTCTGCCTCGCCTCACCCTATGCTTGGAATAAACTCCCTGAGCCCATACGCCAAGCTCCCTCCCTGCCCATCTTCAAATCCTTGCTTAAAGCCCACCTCTTCAATGTCGCTTTCGGCACCTAACCATTGGACCTCTATCCAGGAAATCCAGATTGCCCCAATTTGATTGACTGCATTTTTTGTCCTTTATATTGTAAGCTCCTTTGAGAAGGGACTGTCCTTCTTTGTTAAACTGTACAGCGCTGCATAACCCTAGCAGCGCTTTAGAAATGTTAAATAGTACTAGTAGTAGTAGTAATCTACTTAGATTTCAGCAAAGCTTTTGACACGGTTCCCCACAGGAGGCTCTTGAATAAACTTGACAGGCTGAAGATAGGACCCAAAGTGGTGAACTGGATTAGGAACTGGTTGACAGACGCCAGAGGGTGGTGGTAAACGGAATTCACTTAGATGAGGGAAAGGTGAGTAGTGGAGTGCCTCAGCGATCGGTGCTGGAGCCGATTCTGTTCGATATATTTGTGAGTGACATTGCCAAAGGGTTAGAAGGTAAAGTAAGCGTTTTTGCGGATGACACGTGGAAGGGGATAATCGAACGGGGGCGACCATCTCTAAGGACGCCCATCTACTACTACTACTACTACTTAACATTTCTAAAGCGCTACTAGGGTTACGCAGCGAGGATGTCCTCGCAAAGGGGCGGGGCATCCCGTATTATCGAAACAAGATGGGCGTCTATCTTTCATTTTGATAATACGGTCAGGGGTGCCCAAAATCTCAACATTTAGGTCGACCTAAGAGATGGTCGACCTAAATGTTGAGATTGTCAACCTTAGAGATGGGCACCTCGGTTTTTGCCGATAATGGAAACCGAGGACGCCCATCTCAAAAACGACCAAATCCAAGGCATTTGGTCGTGGGAGGAGCCAGCATTCATAGTGCACTGGTCCCCCTGACATGCCAGGACACCAAACGGACACCCTACAGTGGCCTTCACAAATTGCTCCCAGGTGCATAGCTCCCTTACCTTGGGCACTGAGCCCCCCAAAACCCACTCCCCACAACTGTACAACACTACCATAGCCCTTAGGGATGAAGGGGACACCTAGATGTGGGTACAGTGGGTTTCTGGTGGGTTTTGGAGGGCTCCCATTTACCACCACAAGTGTAACAGGTGGGGGGGATGGGCCTGGGCCCGCCTGCCTGAAGTGCACTGCACCCACTAAAAACTGCTCCATGGACCTGCATACTGCTGTGATGGAGATGGGTATGACATTTGAGGCTGGCATAGAAGCTGGAAAAAATGTTTTTTTAACTTTTTTTTGGGTGGGAGGGGGGTTGATGACCACTGGGGGAGTAAGGGGAGGTCATCCTCGATTCCCTCCGGTGGTCATCTGTTCAGTTCGGGCACCTTGTCGTGAATAAAAATGGACCAAGTAAAGTCGGCCAAATGCTCATCAGGGACACCCTTCTTTTTTCCATTATCAGCCGAGGACGCCCATCTCTTAAGCATGCCCCCGTCCCACCTTCGGTACGCTGCTCACACGCCCCCGGGAACTTTGGTCGTCCCCGCGACGGACTGCAGTTGAGCACACCAAAAAAAAAATCGGCTTTCGATTATGCCGATTTGGGCGACCCTGAGAGAAGGTAGCCCATCTCTCGATTTGTGTCGAAAGATGGGCGCCCTTCACTTTCGAAAATGCCCCTGCAAGATTTGAAACAGAGTAGACACCCCAGAGGGAGTGAAAAACATTAAAAAAGAGCTGCAGAAGCTAGAAGACTGGTCTAATGTTTGGCAATTAAAATTCAATGAAAAGAAATGCAAAGTGATGCACTTAGGGAGTAGAAATCCACGTCTGTGTTAGACAGTGAGAGTCTGATATGTCCAGACAAGGAGAGGGATCTTGGGGTGATAGTATCCGAGGATCTGAAGGTGACAAAACAGTGTGACAAGGCGGTGGCCATAGCCAGAAGGTTGCTAGGCTGTATAGACAGAGGTGTGACCAGCAGAAGGAGGTGTTGATGCCCCTGTACAAGTCATTGGTGAGGCCCCACCTGGAGTATTGTGTTCAGTTTTGGTGGCCGTATCTTGCTAAAGATGTAAAAAGACTGGAAGCGGTGCAAAGAAAAGCTACAAAAATGGTATGGGATTTGCGTTACAAAACGTATGAGGAGAGACTTGCCAACCTGAACATGTATACCCTGGAGGAAAGGAGAAACAGGGTTGATATGATACAGACGTTCAAATATTTGAAAGGTATTAATCCGCAAACGAACCTGTTCCAGAGACGGGAAGGCGGTAGAACTAGAGGACATGAAATGAGGTTGAAGGGGGGGCCAGACTCAAGAAAAATGT
Organism: Microcaecilia unicolor; assembly: GCF_901765095.1. NCBI lineage: Eukaryota > Metazoa > Chordata > Amphibia > Gymnophiona > Siphonopidae > Microcaecilia > Microcaecilia unicolor. The sequence continues at coordinate 24,700,612 of NC_044043.1, read as the reverse complement.
CAGGAGGTATTTTTTCACTGAGAGAGTGGTGGAATGCCCTCCCGCGGGAGGTGGTGGAGATGAAAACGGTAACGGAATTCAAAAATGCGTGGGATAAACATAAAGGAATCCTGTTCAGAAGGAATGGATCCTCAGAAGCTTAGTGGAGATTGGGTGGCAGCACCGGTGGTTGGGAGGCGGGGCTAGTACTGGGTAGGCTTCTACGGTCTGTGCCCTGAAAATGGTAGATAGAAATCAAGGTCAGGTATACACAAAGTAGCGCATATGAGTTTATCTTGTTAGGCAGACTGGATGGACCGTACAGGTCTTTTTCTGCCGTGACCTACTATGTTACTATGGCTCAGGCTACTTGCTATGTGAATATTTCATTATTGTTACCAAGTATTAGATATTAAGGGCATTGCTTTAAACTTTGTTTTAATCTTTATTCAGTCCTTACATGAGAATGGTTTTGTTTTTAACCCAAAGGTGATTCCTAAGGGTGGTTTGTTCAATTAGCTATTATAAGGTCTCCACCACCGGGAGACTCTTGGAAAAAAGTCTCCTGCACCGGGAGACCCTTGAGTCCCTCGGCCCTTTAGCTGAGCTTTGTGCTGTAATCCACTGCTAAAGAGCACACGGCAATCCACAAGGTCAGACCATTATACTTGTGTCAACTGCTCCTCCAAAGATAATTCCCACCACAGCATTTCTCTAGAAGCATAGCAGTTCAACAGCATAGTATTCAAAACAAAACAAAAAAAACCACAAAAGGTTCCAAAATCTCAGCAGTTCATATAAAGCAGTTATGCAAAGCAATTCTTCTAACAAAGTAGCTCAAAAAGGGCTCAAACTCCCAGCAGTCCATGTATAGCAGGTATGCAAAGTAATTCTCCAAACATGATAGCTCCAGAAAGGGTTCAAACCCTCCCCAGCAGTTCATGTCAGCAGTTAGACCAAACAATTCCCCAAACACAGCAGTTCAGGAAGGGTTCAAACTCCCAGCAATTCATGTATAACAGTTATGCCCAAAACCACCACTCCTCCTCTCTCTCTCTTTCAAAAGAAATCAACCTAGGGAGAGTGGCAAGGGTCCCTCCCCAACCAGGCCAGCATTATACCCTGGCCACCACCCGCATGACCCTCCCGTGGTAAACCTCTTCTCTCAGCTCCCCTCGGGGGATAACCACCTTTTCCCTTCTTCTACCAGGCTCTTCTCCCGAGCAGCCCTCTCCTGTTTCACCTCCTTTTCTTCCAGTTTGGTCAGAGCAGCAATCTCCATCCCCTCCTCTTGCTCTAGTTCTTCCTCCTTTTCTTCCCCTTGCCAGTCCATTGGTTCCTCCCCACACCCACTGCTCAGCTGCTCTCCATTTCCTTGATTGCGCAGGTTCAGAACTCCTTCCCTCATCCTGGATCTCTGGGACAGGTTTTTCCAACTCCCTTCTCTTGCCCTTCTCCTGACCTCCTCTGGGGGGTGTTGGGGATTGAAGTCCCTGTTTCTACCATGGGACCTACTCAGGGGCTGCTGGGAATTGTAGTCTTTTCCTTTTCTCCAATTCCCCAGAGGAAAAGACTCCTTTCTTTCTCTACCCAGTCTCCCTCCCTATCGAGCCTCCTTGTTCCTCCATGTGCCTTCATTCTCCCTCTCACGCTCATATTCCTCACACTATAAACTGTGTTGTTTCTGGCTTTACTTGTTTTGGACTGCTTTGGGTCCTACTGATTTGTGCCAGTGGCGTAGCTAGGGTAGTTGACACCTTGGGCTGGTCATTTTTTAACACCCCCCTCCAAAATCCAGCACTAGGCATACCGTAAATACAAAACACTCAGGACCTATAGAGCAATTCTGCCATACCATAAGCAGTAATTTCTACGAGTCACACAAGGAAAAGCAAAGTATCTTAAACACTACAGTGAGCACTAGAACATCAATTCACCTATTGTAAAACGAAAACAGACAGATTAGTACAGATCGTCGATCCTGCACAGTCAATGCCAACCGAAAGCTACGTCTTTTTCACAAACACAGATACACCCTAATCCACTATAGAATAAGTAATCATAAACTTTCTATTTAGACAAAAATTAAACTGAACCCCCGATGCCAGACTCTGCATACAATGCAACACCACAGAAACAGAAAATGTCCCCTAGTACTGTGCAAAATATAAAGACAGCAGATGTAAATTTGAAAAAACTAACAAATACCAATCACCACTTTACAAATAGAAATAAAACAAATACAGAAAATAAAATAATACCATTTTATTGGACTAATACATTTAGCTTCCAGAGGCCAAATTCTCCTTCCTCAGGTCAATACAGTATAATGCTGTTACAGTATCCTAGCCTGAGCTGAGGAAGGGGGTTTTGTTCTCTGAAAGTTAAGTCAAAATGTATTAAAATTAGTCCAATAAAAAGATTACCTTATTTACATGTTCTATTTATAAACATTTATTAACACAGCTACAATACTATATCCTAAAGCAAAAAAAAATAAAAATATATATTTTATTTACAGTTTGTTGTCTCTGGTTTCTGCTTTCCTCATCTTCTTTTCACTGTCTTCCTTCCGTCCAGCATCTGTCTTCGTTCTCTGTCTCTCTCTGCCATCCAGTGTCTGCCCTCTCTAATGTCCCTTCCATCCACTGTCTGCCCTCTCTCTCTCTTCCATCCACATCTGCCCTCTATTTCTGCCCCTTCCATCCACCATCTGCCCGAGTCTGCCATCTCTCTCCCCCTTCCATCAACATCTGCCCTTTCTCTCTCCCCTTAAATCCGTCTGCCCTCCCTCCCCCATCCATCCAGGGTCTGCCCTCCCTCACGCTCCCCCCTTCCATCCAGGGTCTGTCCCCTCTCTGCCCCCCTCTTTTCAGCCCCCAGCCAGTTCTCCCTTTTCTCTCACCAGTCCCGAGCTTCAGCCCCAGCCAGTTCTCCCTGTCCCCTTTAAAGCCCCCAGTCCCCACAGTTTCAGCCCCTGCCCATTTTCAGCCCTCAGTTCCAGTACTAGCCCCCTTATCCCAACTACCCTTCCTTTTCAGCCCCCAGTTCTAGCCCCCTTCATCCACCACAGCCTTGCATCCCCCCTTTTCAGCCCCAGACCCATTCTCCCACCTGCCCCAGGCATGGACCCATTTTCCATCCTGCCCCCTTGTCAGACCCCAGTTCCAGCTTCAGACCCCTTCTCCCATCTGAGCATTCCCCTCCCCAGTCCCCTTCTCCCCTCTAAGCTCCCCAATCCCCTTCTCCCCTCTGAGCTCCCCAATGCCCTTCTCCCTTCTGAGAATCCCTCTGAGCTCCCCCACCCCAATCCCCTTCTCCCCTCTAAGCTTCCCCACCCCACCCCACTCCCCTTCTCCCCTGTGAGCTCCCCCTCTCCCATCTGAGCACCCCCCTCCGTCGAGAGCTGACAGCTCTCGTCTTCTGCCACCACCCTGCCTTTTTTTTTAATCCATGCAGCCAGCGACGCAGGCAGCGCTTCCCGTCTGCCCTGCGTGCTGTGAAGGCAGAAAAGCGTCTCGCTGGTGTCGGGCCTTCCCTCGCTGTGTCCCGCCCTCGAGGAAATAGGAAGTTACCTCAGAAGGGGGCGGGACACAGCGAGGGAAGGTCTGACGCCAGCAAGATGATTTTCTGCCTCCACAGCACGCAGGGCAGACGCGAAGCGCTGCCTGCGTCGCTGGCTGCATGGATTTTAAAAAAAAGGCAGGGTGGTGGCAGAAGACGGAGCACCCCCCACACACCCGCTGGCACCCGGGGCGGACCGCCCCCACCGCCCCACCCTTGCTACGCCACTGGAGATTTGTGTTGTTCATGGACATGATTTCAAAATATTAAAGAAAGGCCACACAGAAAATATGGAGTGGAGCTGTGTCTCGGGATTAAAAAGGGCTGACTGACAGACTTTGCGACACAAAAGATGGTTACAACACCCTCTATCGATCACCTGTAGTCACTACTGTGTGTTTTTTCTTACACCACTATTGTAAAGACTTGTCTTTTGAAGATGTTTTACAATTATATTCTGAGGACCCTTTCAAAAATGATGAAATGATGTTACAGTTTGTGAAAAATAGCAAGAAAGAAAGCGCTATGTGTGTAGATCTTTTCAAAGTCTATTTTGTAACCTACAGAGATGTGTTTCCTACAGAGTGCTATACAGCTTTTAAATAAAACTCTGTGAAAAGAAATCATGTTTCTTGTGTCATGCACAAAGTTTTTTTTTATTACAACTGAACACATTACTTTTTTTTTTTTGTTACATTTGTATCCTGCGCTTTCCCACTCCTGGCAGGCTCAATGCGGCTTACATGAGGCAATGGAGGGTTAAGTGACTTGCCCAGAGTCACAAGGAGCTGCCTGTGCCTGAAGTGGGAATTGAACTCAGTTCCCCAGGACCAAAGTCCACCACCCTAACCACTAGGCCACTCCACTGTGTTCTGTTCAATGCAAATGATCTCTCATAGGTGAGGCTAACATATTTCACAAGTTTCTTTCTTTTTTTTTTTTTTTTTTTTAGCTTTTTTTTCACGGGGGGGGGGGGGGGGGGGGGTTCTTTAAAAAGTTAAAGGAAATGCCTGTTGCTCACCTTGCCAAAAACCGTTGTGGGCATATTGAGTTCAGCCATGGAGCTCATGAACTCCTCCCAACATCTGGGTTTCCTTTGTTGGGAAAAAGAGTGTGTCTGCACAGTGGCGTACCAAGGGGGGGCGGTGGGGGCGGTCCGCCCTGGGTGCACGCTGCTGGGTGGTGCCGTGGCGCGCGCCTGTGGGCTCCGAGTTCGCTATGCTAACTTTGCTGGTTTGCTGGAGCTCCCTCCCTCTGCCCTGGAACAGGTTACTTCCTGTTAGTGTAGCAAACTCGGAGCCCACAGGCGCGCGCCGCAGCACCCCACCCAGCGGCGTGCACCCGGGGGGGAGGTGTCATTACGCGGGGGGGCACGCTGCACCCGGGGGGGAGGCGCATCGGCAATCCGCCCCGGGTGTCATCGAGGCTAGGAACGCCACTGTGTCTGCATAGCCACGTGAATTAGGTTGAGTAGATTAGAACCACTGACGGGGGTACTCCTTGTATACAAAAGTCCCATCGGCACCCCAGGTGGCCACATCCTTGTTCCTGGATAGCTTATTGAGCAACACTTTGGCGTTTTTCCTATAATGTGCAACAATTCCTTTTAAAACTTCCTGAAGAACAGGGTCAGGAGGTCCATCGTTATCTTGTGATGCCTCCGTCTGTTTAGGACTTTGTTCGGGGAGATACAGGTTTATTTTTTTCTTTTTCCCTTTCGCCCTGTCTGAATAGCGTTTAGCTTTTTCATAGTAACATGACGACAGAGAAAGACCTGTACGGTCCATCCAGTCTGCCCAACAAGATAAACTCATATGTGCTACTTGTATACCTGACCTTGATTTGTTTTTTAATTCTTTATTTATGAGTTTCATAATTACATTTACATAACATAAATGCTTAAAAGCAAAAAAAGAGAAAAGAAAATGAAGAGAAATAAAAAATGTTTTAGAAAATTACATAAAACTTCTTCCACAATATAATTGGACAAGATACTAGGAAATAATAATAAACATAGTAGTAGATTAATATAACTAAACTAAGAGGGGGGAAGCAAAAAGTCCGCTAGCGATTTCCAGCATTCAAACTGTTGGTGCATCCCGACTGCGAACGTCTCCTCGTTCATGGGATATTATAAATTCCCAAACAAAGAAAGCAACACTGGGCCTTCAAGACTGAGACAACAGGAGTGTTTATTTGTGAATGACCTGACACGGGCCGTGTTTCGGCGTAAAACAACGCCTGCCTCAGGGGTCAGGGTTTGGGCATAAACTGTGTGAAGTGTATATGTATCCAATGCCTCCGAGATTGAACGGAGAGAAACTTTAGAGCCAAGAGAGCCTGTCACAATGGACAGTAGCGATTTCAAAGAAACCACCTGTTTTAGTCTCCTGTTTTTGCAAAAGTATTTTATTACCAAGAAACTGTGCAGAAATATCTCTAAAGTATAGTCGAAGTATGTTATTTCTATCGGTTTCGCTCTGTTACTATCTCAAGGGAACTTTCCAGAAATTCCATTAAATGTAATTGCTGTTGAGAATCAGAAGGAGAAGTTGTAAGTCGGGTAATATAATAAGCTTTAAAATTAGGCGGAATGTCTCCTTTGAAATAGCTAATACTTTTGTAAAATATTTCTTCAGCATTTCAATTGGAGCAATCAATGGTGACTTTGGGAATTTAAGGAATCTCAGGTTTTCTGCCTCGCCTCTCCCTATGCTTGGAATAAACTCCCTGAGCCCATACGCCAAGCCCCCTCCCTACCCATCTTCAAATCCCTACTCAAAACCCACCTCTTCAATGTCACATTCGGCACCTAACCATTATATTCAAGAAATCTAGACTGCCCCAACTTGACATTTTGTCCTTTAGATTGTAAGATCCTTTGAGCAGGGACTATCCTTATTTGTAAAACTGTACAGCGCTGCGTAACCCGAGTAGCGCTTTAGAAATGTTAAGTAGTAGTAGTTTTTCTTCCTCATCTGATTATCTAAATATTCTATCCTCTTATCCATAATATTTCTATCCTGAATAAGTGTTCCAATGGAACATTGTAGTTTTTTATTTATTTATTTATAATTTTACATTTATTAAACAACATAAATGTAATGGAAATACAAGAAATTGTTTTAAAAAAAGAAAAAAAATTAGAATTGAAATTACACAATTACTTTGTCCACAAATAAAGATCCAGACACTAGGTAAACAGAAGGAAATTAATTATCCACAAGCGTGAAGAGCAAGTTTTATCCTGCAAGCCAACTTTACAGCATATTACTTTCTTTGGGGTTCATCTAAGGAGTATTAACACTTTCCTTTGCTATTATAAATTGTTGCAGTTTTAAGGGGTCAAAGAATATATAGTTGTTCGATTGAAGGGATACTAAGCATCTACAAGGAAATTTCAGTTTAAAAACTGCGCCCAGGTTGAGAAGTCTTGCCCTATATTGCAAGAATTCTCTCCTCCTCCTCTGCGTGTCCCTCGCTAAGTCAGAGAAAATTTGAACTCTCAAACCCAGAAAGACTGCATTAACATGTTGGAAATAAATCTTAAAGATATTATTCCTGTCCATTTCAAAGGCAAAAGTAGCCAGCAAAGTGGTCCGTTCCGTCACTACGTCCAAGGAACTCTCTAAAAATTAAGTTAAGTTTAACTGTGGGTTTTGCGGTTGTTGTTCATTTAAGTTGTTTGTAACTCCTGTTATGTACTGAGCCTTAACAATGGGTGGAAAACCCTCCACTGGTAGACCCAGCACGTCACCAAAATATTTCCTTAACATCTCTACTGCTGGAATCAATGGAGACTTGTGGAAATTTATAAACCGCAAATTATTCCTTCGGAATTGGTTATCAAGGAATTCAATTTTACGTGCCTGAATTTCCTTGTCTTTAATTAAGTTAGTCGTAATGTTCTTGAGTTTAGCGACTTCTCCTTCCAACAATGCTGTTTTATCTGATTGTTCTTGAATTTTAACAGTCAAAGTTTGGGAAATTTGTTTAACCTCCACAATTTGTTCTTTAAGAGAGTTTGTTACCATTTTAAGGGAAGTGTTTAGTCCTTGAATTGAGTCCCAGAGCACTTCTAATGTGACAACAGCCAGTCTTACCGCTATCCCCCTACCGTCTGGGGTGCCTCCTCGATCTGAGAGTGATTCCCTCAGCTCTCCCTCTGTTGTTCCGATCGGGGTAGAGAAGCCGACAGGTCCTCCCAACTGAACAGGTAGGGGCTGCATATTAGCTTCCTCTATCCGGTTCCTCTCCGTCGGCGTCTGAACACCTCCTGGTGGCGGGGGGGGGGGGGGGGCTGTTCCTGCGGAGGGGCTCAACGTCACCTCCTCTATGCTCTGACCCGTTTCCACGGGTCTCGTTGAAGCAGGAACTTGCACTTCGAGCGGCCTCATCCCGAAGGCGTCTAATGTGGTCTGACGAACAGCGGGACCTGTAGCAAGGTTCGGGGAGGCTTGAGCCTTTGCTTTCCTCTTTCTTTTCCCCATTCTTCAAACTAACAAAGGGGAAATTCTGACGTTTCGCCACAGCAACCCCTCGGAGACGAGAAAACGCCCACACAGCTCAGATCGCCATCTTGGATCCCCCCTCATTGTAGTTTTTTTTTTTTATTTCACTATCATGCACATCAGTCAGGGGTATAGCCAGACAGTCAATTTTGGGTGGGCCTGAGTCCAAGGTGGGTGGGCATGGAATTCATGCCCTCCCCCCGTCCCTAGCCCCCCTCTGCTCTGCTCTTCATCCCTCCCTCCACCTGCAAGCCCACAATATTAAATACCTGAGCAGAAGGAAATCTTCAGCTGGCGGGGTTTGTAGATCCCCTCCTGTTCAGTCAGCCCTCTTCCAAACAAGCCAGCAGCACTTTCCTTGAGCTGATGCCACGGCCAGCAGACTGTGCATGCATGAAAACTAAGCACGTGAAGAGGGGCTGGTGTTGGTTTCAGCTCAAGGCAAGTGCTGCCAGCTGGCACTGGCTGCCTGAGAAGGAGGAAATCTTCAGCTGACGGGGTTTGAGGACCTCTGCAAGCCATAGCAAGAGTGCACAATTTTGGGTGGGCCAGAGTCCAAATAAGGTGGGCCCTGGCCCACCCATGGCTACGCCACTGACATCAGTTCTTTGTTCATGTGCTTGAACTCTCTCAGTCAAAGAGTTTTTGGATTGATTCAAAGCAGATAATTCTTGTTTAAATGAATTGTTTACCCGGAGGAGCGAAGCATTCAGAGTCTGGATAGCGTCCCACAGCACTTCTAGAGTTACTACCGCTGGTCTTTGCCCACAGAAGCAGTTCCCAGAATTGGAGAAGACAGGGGGGTTTCAACCCCTACTGCATCTACTGATGTTAATTCTACTGGGGTAGAAAAATCGGCTGGGCCTCTCCCAGCCTCCGAAGTAGAAATACCAGCTTCGGGAAAATCACTTTGAGGCTCAACTGCCGCCATCACTCTGCTTTCTGGTCTCGGGGGTGGTAGTTGAAGAAGTGGACTTAACGAAGCCACTTCAATGCTGAGGTCCTCCACAGACTGGGAAGGGCCGGTCAAAGCGGGCCTTTGCATACCTAGTGGTTGAGCTTTGAATACCTCGAGCGTTGTCTGTCTGAGAGCGGGATTACCTCCGAGGTTGGGGAAGGCTTTCACCCTGGTTTTCCCTTTCCTTTTCCCCATTTGAAAAGGGGAAAAAGTACTTCTCCTTGAAGATTACGCCGGAGGTTTCAAGAGCTCTCAAGACACGTCTCCTCTCATAGACGCCATCTTGTCCTCCCCTACTCAGGCTATTCTCCTGAACGTGGTGAAGGCGGTTAGCTTGGCAGAGTTTAAAAAGGGGCTAGATGGTTTCCTAAAGGACAAGTCCATAAACCACTACTAAATGGGCAGGCAGGAGGAAGAGGGAGACATTCCAGGCAGTGAGCACTAAAACTGAGGTGGCAAAGCGAAGACAAAGTAGCAGTGGGAGTCGGAAAGACACACAGTTGTAGCAGCAGGAACAGGATCAGAACAGGTAAAATACTTGGAGGCAGGCCCTTTTGTTGGGGGGCTCATTTGTCAGGGCCCAAATTGTGGGCAGGCCTTTTTGTCAGGGGCTGATTTACTGGAGGCTTTTTTGTCTGTTTCTTTTTTTTTTGGTCAGGGCTATTTTGACCAGGTACCTAACATTTTCATTTTCCATTCCTTTCCTAATAATTCCTAACATTTTTTTCTGCTTTCTTAGCCACTGCTGCACACTGAGCAGAGGATTTCAACGTATCAATGATGACACCTAGATCCGTTTCCTGGTCCTAATGTGAAACCTTGCATCATGTAGCTATATAGTTTGATTCCTCTTTCTCATATGCATCACTTTGCATTTGTTCATATTAAATGTCTTGTCATCTTGCAATTTTTCACAATCCTCTTGTGATTTAACAACTTTGCATAACTTTGTGTCATCAGCAAATTTAATTACCTCATTAGTTATTTCCATCTCTACTTCATTAAAAAATATATTAAAAAGCAGCGGTCCTAGTACAGATCCCTGGGGAACCCCACTATCTACCATACCTATGAGTGGGTGGAAAAAAAACTACCGAATACCAGATAAAAGCCTTTTGTCGGATGGTAAAATAATTCCACCACACACATCAGATTTTAGACTCTGCTTTGACAGGGGAACCTCAGATTTATAAGTCATCTATTACTTTATTTTTTTTAATTGCGATTTCTACATAAGGTTGGATCATATTTTTATTACTGACAACCTACCGAAATTGGCCTCTGCTTTTGTTTTGCACTTAGACTATTGTAACATGTTGCATGTGGGTGTTGCATCTACGTTTTTAACTCATCTTTAACTTTTACAGAATGCTGCTGCCTCTGCTGCAAAGGTTTTACTTTTTTAAAATAAAATATGTCTTGTCTTTTGAAAGAACTTCATTGGTTACCAGTCATTGCACACATTTAAGTTTTGTGTTCGTCTTTTAAGGTTCTGTATGGTTTGCACCCTGTTTATTTAGCTTCCTGCATCCAACTCGTACGTTACAACTCCCTACAGTTTCATCTGTATGGTTGTCATCTTCGATCAGATCTTAGGTCCTGACAACATAATTTGAAGTTTTGTAAATGGCTGAGTGGGAAAGCGCAGGGTACAAATGTAACAAAAATAAAATAGATACTATTTGAGATTCTACATGGAATGTTGCTACTATTGGAGATTCTACATGGAATGTTGCTATTCCACTAGCAACATTCCATGTAGAAGGCTGCGCAGGCTTCTGTTTCTGTGAGTCTAACGTCCTGCACATACGTGCAGGACGTCAGACTCACAGAAGCAGAAGCCTGCGCGGCCACATTGGTGATCTGCAAGGGCCGACTTCTACATGGAATGTTGCTAGTGGAATAGCAACATTCCATGTAGAATCTCAAATAGTAGCAACAGTGGAGGAGTGGCCTAGTGGTTAGGGTGGTGGACTTTGGTCCTGAGGAACTGAGTTCGATTTCAGGCACAGGCAGCTCCTTGTGACTCTGGGCAAGTCACTTAACCCTCCATTGCCCCAGGTACAAATAAGTACCTGTATATAATATGTAAGCCGCGACGTGACGCTATGAGGAAGGGTGGTCGCAACTGAGCGACGCTCTGAACCTTATCCTAAACCTCCGAGAACCGGACTGAATTTCGGCCCCGAAAAAACGTGCATAACGAACCTGGAGCAGCAGCAGCACGCAGGGGTAATAGCCTCCACAAAGAAAACGGCTCCGATGGCGACAAAATCGACGCAGAAGGAAAAACTCAGAGGCAAATCGGCGGAATCCAAGATGGCGGCGTCCCCGGACCCCGCGGGATCAGTTTCATCGGCCTGGGTGGCGGAAATTACCACAGAAATGTCGATGGTTTTGGAAGAGATGCTGGAGAGACGTCTGACACCAATAAGTACAAAGCTGGAACAGCTGCAAACGCGGATGGAGGATCTGACACGCGAGTGTGTGGCCTTCCAAACGAGGACGAGCGAGGTGGAAGACAGAATGACGGAGGTGGAGGAGACACAAAAGACGATGCACAAGAAAATGGAGTCGGTGGAGCAAAAACTGGAGGATCTGGAGAACAGATCCAGACGGAACAACCTGAGGCTGGTGGGGTTCCCTGAAAGCGTGAGAGACCAGGATTTAACAGCAGAGGTTGAGCGCTGGCTTGCAAAAACTGTAGCATTCCCGGCTGAGATGGGCCCAGTAAGGGTGGAAAGAGCCCACAGAATAGGACCCCGCAAGACTCATATGGACAAACCCCGAGTGGTTATCATGCGGATTCTCAACTTTGCCCACAAGCAATTTATACTGAAACATTCCCGTGTGGACAAACAACTGTCATATGACAATAAGCGGATTCTGTGCTTCCAGGACTATTCAGCAGGAGTGGCGGGACGCAGGCGGGCTTTCTCGCCAATATGTACAAAACTCTTTGAGTGGAAAATCAGATTTGCTTTAATATATCCTGCTAACCTAAAGATTACCCATAAGGGAAAAGACTACTCTTTTGAAACAGTGGCGGAGGCGCAGAAGTTTGTCTCACAGATGGAGGAGGAGCAGGCAACTGGATCGGGCTGAGAGATGATACTTGGAGAGAGCGAGTGATGCCAGGAATCTCTATTGGAGTGGAGGTTTGGCTGCAAAAGGCAGCAACCAGAGAATATTAGAGACAAGTTAATATGGGGACTTTGCATGGGCGTTAGGGGTTGGAGAGATGGAGGTTGGCACATGGACATAAGTTACCCCTCTCTATCCCTTATTACTCTGGGGGAGGGGTGGGAATTGTGCAGGAAGTTTAAAGTTTATAGGATATAGCTTGAAGGGGTTTTGTTAATAACAGTTGGAAGTTCAGTTAAATTTAAAAGAGAAGAGGTTGTTAAGTTGGATAAAGGAGGGGAAGGATGAGGGGGCGTCCAGACGTGACTGTTTCCATGTTGGGAACAGAGATCAAGGGGGGGCAGGGCTGGGAAGGGGGGGAGGGGAAGGGGGGGAGGATAGCGGAAGGGGAAGATAATAGGAACGGTATGTGTGACAGGCTGTCAACGATAATAACAAATAGGGGTGACCAGATTCTATTTGATAGACAAAGAAATGTAAATGCAGAATTCAAACCAGAGAGGTGCTGGCTGGGAGGCCTCTCTGGGGGTGAAGTTTATGGAAATGAGAATGCTGTTATCTCGGATGGGTGGAGCTCATGGTAAAGCTGGTATCTTGGAATGTCGGGGGCATTAGTTCCCCGATAAAAAGATCTAAAATATTACAACAGCTGCAGAGATATAAAGTTGATGTGGCGCTGCTGCAAGAGACGCATCTTACACAAGTAGAACACGCGAAACTTAAAACATGGTGGGTAGGAGATTGCATAGCGGCAGCAGCTATAGGAAAGAAAGGGGGGGTGGCGGTGTTGGTCCGTAGAGGGGTAGCAGCCGCCATTCGTCCCATATTCATAGACCCGGGAGGTAGGTTTGTGCTAATTGAATTAGAGATGCAGGGCCAAAAAATTACACTGTGTAATGTCTATGCACCCAATCAATATGACAAAAAGTTTTATGCTAGTGTGACTAATCAACTACTCAACTGTACAGGGGCCCATTTGGTGGTGGGGGGTGATTTTAACACGGTTTGGGATCCACAGCTGGATAGTTCACAGGGGATGCGTAGAGATATGGGGGCATCTGACAGGGGATTGCGCCGTATGGGGAGCTTGCTAGACCTGGTTGATGTATGGCGAGTTCTCCATCCTACGGAAAGAGATTACACTCATTTATCAAGAGCCCATTCCACACAAGCGAGGATTGATTATGTGCTAGTGTCTACAGGATTGTTTAGCAAAGTTCTTAAAGCAGAGATAGGGACCTATACAATATCGGATCATGCTTGGGTATTCATGGAATGGTCCACGAATTCTCAGAGGGGGGGCAGAGGCTGTTGGAGGTTCCCGATGGAGTTATATAGGGACACACGTTTTAAGGAGAAAATTGTGGGTTGCTGGCGGGATTATGCAAATTTAAATGGGGGACATGTAAGCGACCCAATTTTGTACTGGGACGCTGCGAAGGCGGTACTTAGAGGAGAAGTCATCAGCTACTCACATTTTGTAAGGGTGGCTCGTAATAGAGAAATTTTGAGACTGAGTGCGCAAATTTGCAAAGCCCGTAAACAGTTTGGTCAGACACATAGTACGGCTCATAGAACGCGCCTAATGGAATTGCAAGTGGCATTAAATGAGCTTTTACATCAGAGGGCAGCTAAATCCCAAGCCTATTATAAATACCAATTACATTTACATGGTAACAAGATGGGCCGATTATTGGCTCGCTTGGCAAAGCCTAGAGGGGGAGGAGGACGGGTGCTTCAGTTGAAGGATAATCAGGGGAAGGTAGTACGGAAAGATGAGGATATATGTGGGGTCTTCCAAAAGTTCTATAGCAGGTTATATGAGAAGCCGCAAGACCAGGGGCTGCCGGGACATCTTTATTTAGAAAATCTTAACCTGCCAACTTTGAGGCAGATTGACATAGAAAAGCTGAATAGGCCAATACAGGAAGAAGAGGTGGCATTGGTGATAACGAGAGGTTCACTTGGTAAAGCCCCGGGACCGGATGGGCTCAGAATAGAATTTTATAAGACACTGGGAGAGGAAATCATACCGACGGTGACTAGATATTTAAATAGAGTGGTGAAAGAGGAGAAAATGCCGCATACGTTATCCTCGGCACAAATTGTAGTCCTGCCAAAGCCGGGCAAGGATCCATCTAAGCCAGAGTCCTACCGCCCCATTTCTTTGTTAAATGTGGAAGCAAAAATATTGGCCAAGATAATGGCTAATCGGGTGGCAGGAATGTTACCTAGCTTGCTACATGAGGCGCAGGTGGGATTTGTGGAGGGGAGGACAGTAGCAAAAAACCTAAGGAGAATACTGATGGCGCTAGAGACTCGAAAGAGGAGTGGGATCCCGTCAATGCTTGTCAGCTTTGATGCTGAAAAGGCATTTGACAAGGTACGATGGGACTTTATGTTTACTACTCTAAAAGCATATGGGTTTGGGGGACGCTTTATGTCGGCAGTCAAAGCCTTATATCATGCACCTCAAGCCACAGTTCTGGTAAATGGTTTAGAATCAGAATGTTTCCCTATACTTCAAGGAACAAGGCAGGGATGCCCACTATCGCCCTTGCTATTTGTCTTAACTCTAGATCCTTTTATTAGGGACGTGGCAGATAATGTTTCAGTGAGAGGTGTACGGGTGGGAGATAGAGATTTTAAAATTGCAGCATTCGCAGATGATTTGCTGGTGTTGTTGACTGACCCGAGGGAATCATTTATAGCTTTAATGGAAATCATACGGGAATATGGCGAATTTGCGGGTTTACGTATAAATTTAGCTAAGTCAGAGGCGTTGGCCTCCTCAGAGGAGGTGAGACAGATATGGGGGGGAACATTTCCGTTAGTTTGGGCAGACGGCTCATTTAGATATCTGGGCATCAGATTGACATTGGAATTGGAGAGGTTATATGAGCTTAATATTCAAGAATTGATGAGAGA
Source organism: Microcaecilia unicolor (assembly GCF_901765095.1). Classification (NCBI taxonomy): domain Eukaryota; kingdom Metazoa; phylum Chordata; class Amphibia; order Gymnophiona; family Siphonopidae; genus Microcaecilia; species Microcaecilia unicolor. Next base: position 24,685,528 of record NC_044043.1, on the reverse strand, counting down.
AACCAAGAAACATCTGGTAAACTGGGGAAATCTTCCATTATCATTGAGAGGACGGATAAATTTAGTGCAGATGATGATATTTCCCAAGTGGCTCTATGTGTTGCGGACATTACCGCTTCGTCTGACCCGGAAAGATCTGAAAAGGCTATATGGAATTTTCGGCAATTTCTGTTGGGCAGCAAAGAAGCCAAAGATAAGGTTTTCCTATTTGCTAGGGAATTGGAATCAGGGGGGCCTGGGAATCCCCGACCTATATGTGTATAACCAGGCTTGTTTGCTACGTCATCTGGGGGACTGGGTTTGTAGGACCAACATATATACCCCGACTGATATGGAAAGGGAGTATTTTGCCCCATATGATTTCCTCTCTTTGTTGCATATGACCCAGAAACAACTTCCGCGACAATTTAGAAGATGTGTGATACTCACATCAATGAGGGAGGTATGGAAAGGGTTGGCGAGGAAGTTGGGGGGGAGCTATACAGTGTCTGACCAACTGGCAATAAGGGGGAATCCGACTTTCCAGTCAGGCACAGATAACCCAGTATTCATAAAATGGGAAAGAGAGGGTATTAGGAAACTGGAACACCTCCTGGGGAGAGAGGGAGACCTAATAGGTTATGAAGAACTGCAGAGACGAGTAGGAGTTTCTTGGGGGAATAAGTTCGCGTATGTCCAAATTAAACACTATATATCTGCTTTAGATCAACCTATGCTGAGACGGGGTTTGGGGCAAAAGGTAAGGGACTTTTTTCAAGAGATAGAAGCAACAGGCCTTTCAGTGTCGGCACTTCATAAAGCATTGACCCGTCGGGGACCTCCTGCAAAGAACTACGAAGTTATAAAAGATAGATGGGAACAGGAGGCAGGGAGAACCCTGGTGGGTTGGGAAGGGGGAACCATGCTGAAAGGAATAGCAACCCTTACGTCAGATGAAAGGTTACGTGAGTGTGGCTATAGGACAATCATGCGGGCATATATGTCAGGGCAACAGTTGTCACATATAGGCTCCCCGCAAGGAGCGAGTTGCATTAAGTGTAGTCAAACCCCACATACATTGTTTCATGCGTTTTGGGCATGTCCAGGGGTAAGGGCTTTCTGGACACAGGTTGAGAGATTCCTGTCCCGGATGCTAGGTTCATCAGTAACGGGAACTTGGGATCACTATGTATTGGACACAAAAAGGGCCTTCAGGACACACTCAGCGGGGGCACGTACCTTATGCCGTAAGTTTAGCTTGGTGGCGCGGAAGACTGTTCTGCAGTATTGGACGGCTCCGGAGCCGCCGGCTTACTGGCACTGGAGAAATCAGGTACACCTTTTAGCCACATGGGAAGCACGGGAGGCTAGGGGCTCCCCGAAGAAATATGCAAGTTTTAAACAGATATGGGGCCCTTATTTGGAGGTATTAAGCCCTAGAGGACGTAGTATACTACTTAATTGGCATAATGCGACACCCTGAAGGTTAAAGATAATTCTGATCACACATATTCTGTAGTCAAAGACAGCAGGGGGGGGGGGGGGGGGGGGGGGGGGGGGGGGGGAAGGGATCTCTCAGGGCTATCAGAATACAAGCCAGGAGGGAGATCGGGGAGAGAGGGGTGAAGGAGTAAACAAATGGATGGTATCACTGGAAAGAAGGGGGAGGGAGGGAGGGGTGGGGGGAGGAGGGGGAAAGGGGGGGGGAAATACTGTTGGATGCTGATAATGATCACAAACAACAATTGGCTTGGTAGGTTAATTTTATTTCTGTTTCGGTTGGTCAATAAAAATGTTGAAACATAATTAACAGTTGAAGAACACATAGAGGGAGGGGGGGGGAGGGGGGGAGATAAAATGATTAAAAATTTGATGACTGTTAGTAGCACACTGATTCACTTGTTTACTTGACCCGGAATGTATCTATGTATATTCAGAATGTGGAATGTGATTTCTGTTTGAAGTGTCATCAATAAAAACGTTGAAACATAATATGTAAGCCGCATTGAACCTGCTATGAGTGGGAAAGCGCGGGGTACAAATGTAACAAAAATAAATAAATAAAAAATAAAAAAAAGTATGTCTTAATTGGATTGCATTTTTTCCTCTCTTTTTGTTAACTGTCTTGAGCCTAAAAATACTCAGCGTCACAATCGACTGCAACCTTACTCTTGAGAACCAAGTTAACCTTGCAACAAAGAAAATGTTCCACTTAATGTGGAAACTTAAACGAGTAAAACCTTTCTTCCTGAGGGAAATATTTCGTAACCTATTACAATCTATGGTTCTAAGCCATGTAGACTACTGCAATGGAATCTATGCGGGATGTAAAGAACTACTCACAAAGAAACTCCAGACCGCCCAAAATACAGCAGCCAGACTGATATTTGGTAGAACACGATTTGAAAGTGCTAAACCCCTCCGAGAAAAACTGCATTGGCTCCCAATCAAAGAACACATTATCTTTAAAATCTGCACCCTGGTCCACAAAATTATCTACAGCGAAGCTCCGGGATACATGACAGACCTTATAGATCTACCAACCAGAAACAGAACCGGATCATCAAGAACATACCTAAACCTCCAGTAGCCAAATTGCAAAGGTCTCAAATACAAAACAACCTATGCATCTAGCTTCTCCTATATAAGCACACAACTATGGAACACACTGCCAAAAGCTGTGAAAACAATCTATGACCATCTAAACTTCAGGAAATCTCTAAAAACCAACCTATTCAAAAAGGCCTACCCTACTGACCCAACATAAATCCCTACATCCGGCAACACAGCTAAACTAATGATAATATACAACCTTCCCTCTCTTCGACCCCATTGTGCCTGTATTGCACCTACCTATTCGACCACAACATAACCTTGTATTTCTTTCTCTACCAGACTTGGCGAATGTATTATGTAAGCCACATTGAGCCTGCAAATTGGTGGAAAAATGTGAGATATAAATGTAACAAATAAATAAATAAAATTATATACTGATATTGGATATGCAATATTTATCAGTCAGTATAAACCCTGCAACTATTCTATTTCTGAACTTTCAACTTTTTATTTTCAAGGTAAATATAGGCAATCTACTTATAGTATGTAGCTGAAATCAGAAGTCATATGCTTCAGGGCAAGAACATTTAAACTGAAAATCATGGTGGTTGAGAGGTGAAAAATTTTGCAGGCAAACTTTTTTTTTTATTGCAGAGTGGAGCTATTCATAGAAGAACTGAAGCAACTAGGATGCTGAGTTTGTGCAAATAATATTTAAAAAAAAGGTTGACCTTTAGGAGGAGAGGGAGCGAGAAAGCACCATGCACTTGAGAGCACCATGCAGGGCCAGAGAGAGGTAAGAAGCAGCACCTACAAAGACCAGAGGGCAAGGAAAGGGGACCAGTAGGGTCAGAGCCTGCGACGAGGTCACAGTGAAGGTAACTCAGTCAACCAAGGGTGACTCATGAAGAGAGGGACATATGCACCTACCAGGGGCTGTTCTCTCAGGGCATAGATTGTAAGGATAATAGTGGGGACATAGGTTTGGCTGAGAGACAGAACGAGGTCACATACAAAGGAATGATCAATAGGCGTAAAGATGACATACTAAGCATGAATGGCTGCGTCAAAACGGTGGTATCCATACTACAACAGGAAGTAGTAACATTGGAAATCTTGAGACAGCAGCACTGAACACACTTTAGAGCTATAATATAAAGAACAAATACAACAAGCACACAGTACTGTGGGCAGAACACTCTTTCTCTACAACATATGGGTTATTAATTGAAAAATTAGGAGACCCTTTAACGAAGAGTTACGATTTTACAGGTTAAAGATACTGGCCATGTTTATATTACTGGCCTGAAGAACACAAGTATAAATCACTATACCATTGATGTTCTATCCAGAGAGACTTGTCAAAATGAGTCTCCCACACACCATATAATTAAATTCATTGTTTGTGGAGGGGGGGGGGGGAGATTTTTTTGTCATATGTCCAACTATAACAGATTTAAGGGTCAGAAATAATCTGTTTGTTCTTGTTTGGGGACAGGCTGTCCTTAGATTACTGGTTCCTAAACTGTGTGTTGGGACCCTAAATGAGGTGACGAAACAGGGCTGCTCCCTCTCCCTCTGGACATCTACCATGACCAGTGCCCAGCAGTGGCAGTCATTGGGAGCCAGTCAATGTTCATGGGCCCTTCCCCTGTCTCCTCCTTTGTGGGTTTGCTGTTAAGAGTAGAAACCTGTTGAGTACTGGGGTCTGTGAGCACACACACAGCTTCTGTGTTGACACTGCTACCGATACCACCACTGCTGTTGCTGCCGTTATGCTTTGGTGTGAGGGGAGAAGGGGGAGGTGAGAAGTCTGCCATTTTGTTTTCATCAACATCTGGGGATCACACAAGTTTTTAATGGCTAAAATTGGAGCTTTCTGGATAAGGAAGCAGTGCCCTTTCCCCTAGATCATGTAGTAATTTTTTTTTTTTTTTTGGGGGGGGGGGGGAGGGTTACCCACCAAAAGAGGCAAAATTAAATCAATTATTTACATGCTAATGACTGCCAGGGGGAATATTGCTTGTCACTGAAAATCTCCCATGATGGACTCATTGTATGTGTGGGGGCTAATTTTATTTTAAAAGCTTCTAAATGTGGTGATAATACAGCATATACTTGTTCATGCCCCTGGGAGTAGTTTAGGTGAAGCAGGGGTAGCACTGTGATGTACATGTATATTTTATATAACACGCAAGTACACACAACCACATGCACACATTTACATGAACTTTGGAGTAAGTGTATGCGGTACGTCTTATCTTCCACCTGAACCAGTACACTCATATCACCCCTCTCCTCAAGTCACTTCACTGGCTTCTGATCAGGTACCGCATACAGTTTAAGCTTCTCCTTTTAACCTACAAATGCACTCGATCTACAGCCCCTCCCTACCCTCATCTCCTCTTACATTCCTACCCGTAACCTCCATTCTCAAGACAAATCCCTCCTGTCAGTACCCTTCTCCACCACCACCAACTCCAGGCTCTGCCCTTTCTGCCTTGCCTCACCCCATGCCTGGAATAAACTCCCTGAGCCCATACACCAAGCCCCCTCCCTACCCATCTTCAAATCATTGCTCAAAGCCCACCTCTTCAATGTCGCCTTCGGCACCTAACCACTATACCTCTATTCAGGAAACCTAGACTGCCCCTACTTGACATTTCGCCCTTTAGATTGTAAGCTCCTTGGAGTAGGGACTGTCCTTTATGTCAGTTTATGTTAATCTGTACAGCGCTGCGTAACCCTAGTAGCGCTCTAGAAATGTTAAGTAGTAGTACTGGTTCTAGCTGCCTATTTTATGAAGGCACCTAAGCATCTATGCTGTCTATATTCTATTAAATAGGCTTACAAACATGGTTTTAGGATGTCTCGCATTGGGCCTTGTTCTATAACAGGATGCCTTTGGGCAAAGTCTACACAACGGTGATCATTATAGTCTATATCCAACTTATTATGATGTCCCCAAAACATAGGGGCCCTTTCACCTGACTATGGTCTGAATTTGGAACATAGATGTTTCAGATGGGTAGGTGTGACATGGTGCCGATGTTCAAAAGGGCCCAGGGTTGAAGAATGAAAATGTGTTAAGAATATGCTGTCATCTTTTTGTAACTTTGTTCTGTAATGGGTGGCAATCCAGAATTATTTCCCACTTTATCTGTGAAATCTATTTCTTTTAATTATTTGGAATTTTACGGTCTGGGTGTCTGTTTTTGGAGCGATGTGGCGCGCACAGGGGCAACGCACCGTGCATGTGCGAGTGACTTCCCGCCGGCGACGCCCGTGCGCTTCCCTCATTTCTCTTTTTTCCGCTTCTCAAAGGAGGAGGTTTTTTTTCGCTGCTCCTCGTGATTTTCGGCCCAGGAGAATTTTGTCTAGTTTATCGTGCTCCGTCTTTTTCTTCAAACATTTAAAAAAAAAAAAGTTTCCTTTATTTTTTCTTAGTTTTCTCATCTTTTTAAGGTTCGAGGGAAGCAGCACCGAGAATCCAGGTAATGGCTGCCGAGAGACCACTTCAAGCTGGGAGCAGCGAGGCATTGAGTGGGTCTCCACCTGTCTCGAGGCCTACTGCTGTGCAGGCTCCCCGGACCCGGCCCCGAGGAGGCGTGAGGATTCCACATCCTACTCATCGGTACCGAGGAGTGTCGATGACAGGCGTCGAGTGAAGGCTAAGAAGCATCACCATCGATCTCCTTCCCACGGTACCTTGGGATAAACATAAAGGAATCCTGTTCCAAGGGAATGGATCCTCAGAAGCTTAGCCAAGATTGGATGGCAGAGCCGGTGGTGGGAGGAGGGGCTGGTGGTTGGGAGGTGGGGATTGTGCTGGGCAGACTTATACGGTCTGTGCCAGAGCCGGTGGGGGGAGGCGGGGCTGGTGGTTGGGAGGTGGGGCTAGTGCTGGGCAAGACTTCTACGGTCTGTGCCCTGAAAATGGCAGATACAAATCAAGGTAAGGTATACACAAAAAGTAGCACATATGAGTTTATCTTGTTGGGCAGATTGGATGGACCGTGCAGGTCTTTTTCTGCCGTCATCTACTATGTTACTATGTTTGTGTGCATTTTCTTCACAGCTGAATACAGTGCCTTCATCTTACTGGGTTTTTGAGGAGTTGTATCAACTTTTATGAAGCACCCACCCACCCACCCACAAAAAACCCCTATAAAACCACCACCAGGTCTCAGCAAATCCAAGCCTGTCTCCAAAGGCCTAAAGCACGGAAAGCACCCATACCTGCTACTAAGGGGCTTTAGAGACAACGGCTATCTGAGATGTAACTTTGGCTTGCTTAATGTAAGTCCCATGAGCTGACTCTGTCCTACATGTACATGGACTGCAATGTTACCTAAGACAGAGTGCTCATGTAAAGACAAAGGGAAAAGCTTCATTAACAAACTAACCTTGTCTCAAGTTCCAAAAAAACACAAACTTGAGAGCAAAAATAAGTGTTACATTCCAAAGGAAAATTTTGTAAGTAATTATATACAGGATAATGAAAAGATGACCAACTGAAAGTTTAACAGAATGTTTATTCCACAAGATGTGGTTTACTTACGGACTAGTTGAACTATAAAAGTTTTATAGAACCTTGGTTAACATGGGTGCAAGAAAAGGAAACTATACAACTCAATGTATAAATGCAATGGAAAATTACAAATCAAGTGTTTCTTCCCTCACACTTAACAATAAACTACGTCGAAACTCCTCTTAAAGCTCATAACACTTTGGTGTATACAAAAATCAGAAACTCCCTTTTCTTACATTATCAAATAAAAGGTTCTGCAGAACATATGGCATCACTCTAGTATCAGTACACTTTCTCAGGAAATAAGAATCAACCAGGGAAATATGACTACCCCCTGCTAATACTCTCTCAGGCTTATTTTCGAAAGAGAAGGACACCCATCTTTCGACACAAATCGCAAGATGGGTATCCTCTTCACAGGGTTGCTCAAATCTGTATAATTGAAAGCTGATTTTGGGCGTCCCCAACTGCTGTCTGTCATGGGGATGACCAAAGTTCCCGGGGGCGTGTCGGAGGCATAGCGAAGGCGGGACTGGGGCGTCCTCGACCCATAATGGAAAAGGGCGTCTCTGACGAGCATTTGGACGACTTTATCTGGTCCAGTTTTTCTTACGACCAAGGCACAAAAAGGTGCCCGAACTGACCAGATGACCACTGGAGGGAAACGGGGATGGCCTCCCCCCGTAGTCACTAACCCCCTCCCACCCTCAAAAAAACATCTTTAAAAATATTTTATGCCAGCCCCAAATGTCATACTCAGCTCCATCACAGCAGTATGCAGGTCCCTGGAGCAGTTTTAGTGGGTGCAGTACATTTCAAACAGGCAGACCCAGGCCCACCCCCCCCCCCTACCTGTTACACTTGTGATGGTAAATATGAGCCCTCAAAAACCCACCAGAAACCCATTGTACCCACATCTAGGTGTCCCCCTTCACCCATAAGGGCTATGGTAGTGGTGTACAGTTGTGGGGAGTGGGTTTTGGGGGACTCAGCACACAAGGTAAGGGAGCTATGCACCTGGGAGCAATTTCTGAAGTCCTGGCATAACAGGAGGACCAGTGCACTATGAATGCTGGCTCCTCTCACAACCAAATGGCTTGGATTTGGTCGTTTCTGAGAAGGGCGTCCTTGGTTTCCATTATCGCCGAAAATCAGACACGACCAAGTCTAGGGACGACCATCTCTAAGGACGACCTAAATGTCATGATTTGGGCGTCCCCGACCGTATTATCCGAAATGAAAGATGGGCGTCTTGTTTCGATAATATGGGTTTCCCCGCCCCTTCACTGGGATGTTTTGCGAGGACGTCCTCAGCAAAATTTGGGCATCCCTTTCAATTATGCCCCCCCTCTGTGTGTGTCAGTGTCTCTTTAGCTAAATGAAAATGGATAGAAAATTTAGTCTAGTCCCTGGATGTCATAGGTGCAATTGTTGAACTTATCAGATGGTTCAACCTTTTCTTGGGTCTTCTTCTTGCATGGAAACGGTGGGGCCCTTCTTCTTTGCCCTCCTTCTGCGTAGAGTGATGAATGATCAGCTGCAGTGGAACCTACTGCCTACTACTAAAACCAAAACAAAATGGAGAGAAAACTATCCAAAAGTGTATGCAACCTGTCACTCTGGATATGTTCCTACAAAAAAAATTCTCTTTTAGTTTAAGAATCTGAATACTGGTTTGGACTAACTTTTTCTTAAATAAAAATAAGTATTGGTATTTGCTAAATACTATCTGACTATCTCAGACTTTGTTTTTACCTCACTGAAAACTTTTTGTCTTCTTGGTTGACTCTCTTCAAAAATACTATTCACTTCACACACACAATAGCAATCACCAAGACAATATTACTGTCTTACAACAACAGAAATATAGCTGTTGCAGTATCCATGACAATTTAAGTTCCCAGTGACAATGAAGCCACTGAAGGGAAAAAAAAAAACCCTCCTCTACCTCGGAATTCTCAGAAATTCAAACACACTCTGAATTACACCTGAAGCTGAGACATATCTCAACCTTTTTACAGTTCAGATTTATTTCTGTATGAAATTTAGATTAACTTCAATAACTCTTCCCTATAGAGTACCACAATAATTATAAAAAAAAAAAAATACTCCTCAAGCTGTACACACTTTGCAGGGTGTTCATAGAACTTGCATGTGTTTTAATTCTCTCAGCTTTTCATTTAGATGAAAAATCACTACTAGGCAATTCTAGGTGACTTGCCTGCCTGGTGCGAAGGTGGCGGACCTCACGTGTCACCTAGATAGGATTCTAGATAGTGCTGGGGAGGAGTCCGCTGTCTTGGTACATGTGGGTACCAATGACATAGGAAAATGTGGGAGAGAGGTTCTGGAAGCAAAATTTAGGCTCTTAGGTAGAAAGCTGAAATCCAGATCCTCCAGGGTAGCATTTTCTGAAATGCTACCTGTGCCACGCGCAGGGCCCAAGAGACAGGCAGAGCTCCAGAGTCTCAATGCGTGGATGAGACGATGGTGCAGGGAGGAGGGCTTTAGATTTGTTAGGAACTGGGCAACATTCTGGGGAAGGGGGAGCCTATTCCGAAAGGATGGGCTCCATCTTAACCAGAGTGGGACCAGGCTGCTGGCATCGGCGTTTAAGAAGGAGATAGAGCAGCTTTTAAACTAGAAATGGGGGGAAGGCCGACAGTCGCTCAAAGAGCATGGTTCGGGATAAGGTATCTTTCAAAGATATCACCATAACAGGGAAGATAGAGTATCCTGATAGTGAGGTTGCAAAAGAGATTGTAGTAGATCGGGTATCTTTAAATAACAATAAAAATCAGACAAAAGATTGCCAATTAATACTGTCAAGTACTAAGCATGATGTACTTAGGAACAACAAACATAGTTTGAAATGTCTATATGCGAATGCCAGGAGCCTAAGAAATAAGATGGGGGAGTTAGAATATATTGCACTAAATGAAAAATTAGATATAATAGGCATCTCTGAGACCTGGTGGAAGGAGGATAACCAGTGGGACACTGTCATACCGGGGTACAAATTATATCGTAGTGATAGGGTGAATCGGATTGGTGGAGGGGTAGCATTGTATATTAACGAGAGCCTTGAATCAAATAGATTGAAAATTCTGCAGGAAGCAAAACACTCCTTGGAATCACTGTGGATTGAAATTCCATGTGCAAAGGGGAAAAGGATAGTGATAGGAGTGTACTACCGTCCGCCTGGCCAGGACGAACAGACGGATGCGGAAATGTTAAAGGAAATCAGGGACGCAAACAAACTGGGCAACACAATAATAATGGGGGATTTCAATTACCCGCATATAGACTGGGGTAATGTAACATCTGTACACGCAAGGGACATAAGATTTCTTGATGAAATCAAGGACAGCTTCATGGAACAGCTAGTTCAGGAGCCGACAAGAGAAGGAAAAATACTAGACTTAGTCCTTAGTGGTGCTCATGATCTAGTGCAGGGGGTAACGATACGAGGGCCGCTTGATAACAGTGATCATAATATGATCGGTTTTGATATTGGCATTGAAGGAAGTGAAACTAGGAAATCAAGTACGCTAGCGTTTAACTATAGAAAAGGTGATTACGACAAAATGAGAAAAATGGTGAAAAAAAGACTGAAAGGAGCAGCTCGCAGAGTAAAAAACTTGCATCAGGCGTGGATGCTGTTTAAAAACACCATCCTGGAGGTTCAGGACAAATATATTCCACGTATTAGAAAAAAGGGAAAAAAGACTAAACGTCAGCCGGCGTGGCTAAACAGTAAGATAAAGGAAATCATTAGAGCCAAAAAACAATCCTTCAGAAAGTGGAGAAGAGAACCAACTGAAAGTAACAGGATAGATCATAAGGAATGCCAAGCCAAATGCAAAGCGGAGATAAGGAGGGCAAAAAAGGACTTTGAGAAGAAATTAGCGTTGGAAGCAAAAATACATAGTAAAAACTTTTTTAGATACATTAAAAGCAGGAAACCGGCCAAAGAGTCGGTTGGGCCGCTGGACGAAAATGGTGTTAAAGGGGCGATCAAGGAGGACAAAGCCGTAGCGGAGAAATTAAATGAATTCTTTGCTTCGGTCTTCACCGAGGAGGATTTGGGGGGGACACCGGTGCCGGAAAGAATATTTGAAGCGGGGGAGTCGGAGAAACTAAACAAATTCTCTGTAACCTTGGAGGATGTAATGGGTCAGTTCAGCAAGCTGAAGAGTAGTAAATCACCGGGACCTGATGGTATTCATCCCAGAGTATTAATAGAACTAAAAAATGAACTTGCGGAGCTACTGTTAGAAATATGCAATCTGTCCCTAAAATCGAGTGTAATACCGGAAGACTGGAGGGTAGCCAATGTTACTCCGATTTTTAAGAAAGGTTCCAGAGGAGATCCGGGAAATTATAGACCGGTGAGTCTGATGTCGGTGCCGGGCAAGATGGTGGAGGCTATTATTAAGAATAAAATTGCAGAGCATATACAAAAACATGGACTGATGAGACAAAGTCAGCACGGATTTAGTGAAGGGAAGTCTTGCCTCACCAATCTAATGCATTTTTTTGAGGGGGTAAGCAAACATGTGGACAATGGGGAGCCGGTTGATATTGTATATCTGGATTTTCAGAAGGCGTTTGACAAAGTGCCGCACGAAAGACTCCTGAAGAAATTGCAGAGTCATGGAATCGGAGGTAGGGTATTATTATGGATTAAGAACTGGTTGAAAGATAGGAAGCAGAGAGTAGGATTGCGTGGCCAGTATTCTCAGTGGAGGAGGGTAGTTAGTGGGGTCCCGCAGGGGTCTGTGCTGGGTCCGTTGCTTTTTAATGTATTTATAAATGACCTAGAGATGGGAATAACTAGTGAGGTAATTAAATTCGCCGATGACACAAAATTATTCAGGGTCGTCAAGTCGCAGGAGGAATGTGAACGATTACAGGAGGACCTTGCGAGACTGGGAGAATGGGCGTGCAAGTGGCAGATGAAGTTCAATGTTGACAAGTGCAAAGTGATGCATGTGGGTAAGAGGAACCCGAATTATAGCTACGTCTTGCAAGGTTCCGCGTTAGGAGTTACGGATCAAGAAAGGGATCTGGGTGTCGTCGTCGATGATACGCTGAAACCTTCTGCTCAGTGTGCTGCTGCGGCTAGGAAAGCGAATAGAATGTTGGGTGTTATTAAGAAGGGTATGGAGTCCAGGTGTGCGGATGTTATAATGCCGTTGTATCGCTCCATGGTGCGACCGCACCTGGAGTATTGTGTTCAGTACTGGTCTCCGTATCTCAAAAAAGATATAGTAGAATTGGAAAAGGTACAGCGAAGGGCGACGAAAATGATAGTGGGGATGGGACGACTTTCCTATGAAGAGAGGCTGAGAAGGCTAGGGCTTTTCAGCTTGGAGAAGAGACGGCTGAGGGGAGATATGATAGAAGTGTATAAAATAATGAGTGGAATGGATCGGGTGGATGTGAAGCGACTGTTCACGCTATCCAAAAATACTAGGACTAGAGGGCATGAGTTGAAGCTACAGTGTGGTAAATTTAAAACGAATCGGAGAAAATTTTTCTTCACCCAACGTGTAATTAGACTCTGGAATTCATTGCCGGAGAACGTGGTACAGGCGGTTAGCTTGACGGAGTTTAAAAAGGGGTTAGATAGATTCCTAAAGGACAAGTCCATAGACCGCTATTAAATGGACTGGAAAAATTCCTCATTTTTAGGTACAACTTGTCTGGAATGTTTTTACGTTTGGGGAGCGTGCCAGGTGCCCTTGACCTGGATTGGCCACTGTCGGTGACAGGATGCTGGGCTAGATGGACCTTTGGTCTTTCCCAGTATGGCACTACTTATGTACTTATGTACTTCTGATAATTATCAGAACAAATTTTTACTTTACACTTTATTTTAGAAGAGAACTTCCTCTCACCAAAGGGTCCCAAAAAGGTTAGTCTATCCAAAATCCAGTCACATTTTAGCTCTCATTTCCACTCACCAAACTTCTTCATATTTTAGTTAAACAAATTATTTATTTCTTCAACTCACACTTTAACCTCCCAGACATAGGGTCACCATATATCCGGATTTACCCGGACATGCCCTCTTTTTGAGGACATGTCCAGGCAGCAGGGCGGGTTTTGCTAATCTGCCCGTTTGTCCGGATTTCTGGACAAACGGGCAGGCTGGTGGGTGGGCCATCCTATAGCCTCTCCTTACTTACTACTGCCATGGTGGTCTAGTGACCTGTTCCGCCTTTGGGGCAGAAAAGAGCCCCCCTCTTTCCTGCCCGGAGCGCTGCCCTGCATGCATCCTTCCTGTTGCTGATCTCGGCAGCAATTCAAAATGTCCGCCAAGAGTTGAAGTGACCTCACAAGACTTCAACTCTCGGCGGCCATTTTGAATCGGCGCCGAGATCAACAACAGGACAGATGCATGCAGGGCAGCGCTCTGGGCAGGAAAGAGGGGGCTCTTTCCTGCCCCAAAGAGGTCACTAGACCACCAGGGCAGTAGTAAGGTAAGGGGAGGGGGGGTGACGGGGAGAGGAGTGATGGGGTGTGTGACAGGGGGGAGGGAAAATGTGAAGGGGTGGAGTGATAGCGAGAAAGGGGTCAGGGTGGGGTGTGAAAGGGGGCGGGGCATGTATCCTCCTTTCTGGGGGACAAAATATGGCAACCCTACTCAGACATCCACCCTGCCTGTTCAGAGTCCAACTGTCTTCTTTGAGGCTCGAGAAAATTCCCCAGAAACAGGTTCCTGTAGTGAGCTGTGCAGTCAATCAGATTCAAGCTATGCAAATTTGCCAAAGAGTGAGCCCTGCACAGCTCACAGTTAAAACAGTCAAAATTATCCTAAAGAAACTTCTCATGTTCACTTTTAACATCATACAACATCTGATAGCCATACTGTGAGGAGAATTATGTGAAAATCTGCACTCTTAAACCTCTCTTAAACCTCAAAGAGAAACACAGTTTAAAGAATTTTATATATCAAACTTCCTCAAAGGTCACAGCACCACTTTAGGACTTCAGGGCACCTGAATTCTGTAACTTATAATCATACACAACCATCAAACCATTTTTAAACAATTTATCTTATATACTGGTTTTAGTTCCATTGTGGACTAGTTGTGGCCAGCCCTGAGCCCCCACTCCCCACCTGAAGTGAGCTTCCCCCTTCAGGTAAACAAAATAATCTTTAACCGCAGATTACATTAAGCCCAAAAACTGACCAGTGACCTGGTCTGGAGGGAGACTTTGGGCCACTCTGATGCATTTTGTGTCTGTGGTGCTGATTTCAAACAGAAGCAGGGACTATGAATCATATTGCACTCTGAACTGTAAATGCAAAACCCCTGGAAAGACTCACTTCAGCAACTAGGTCACTGGCCCACTGGCCAGCTTCTGTTTCTGCAGTGGCTACTTTCTGCATCAGTGCTCTGCTTCCAGCAAGATGTGCAGTGCCTCAGAAGAAACCATTAGGTGTGTCCAGACTAATTACTGTCCGGAAGAAAAACCCTGAGTCAGTGCAATAGGCTTACTGGAGGAAAAGGACATAGAATGTTATTAAATGGACGTAGGAATAATCCACTGGGATGGGCGGGATGAAATGCTTGTTCTTTTGGCCGCTGTCAGAGACAGGGTGCTGGGCTTGATGGACCCTTGGTCTGTCCCAGCATGGCGATGCTTATGCTAAGCAGATCGTTAAAAAACAAAATATAATTTATTAATGAGAGCCAAAGAATTGTATATAAATCAGCCCGACACAGGCCATGTTTCGCCCAGCAGGGCTGCTTCAGGGGCTACACAATGATCCTTTACTGTCACAATTGCAAAAAATGTACAGAAGATCGCAATTATTTATAAATCGTACTTCGTCCCTGAAGTTAATCACACCTCAGCTAGAAATTGCTTCATTCAAATTCCATAATCTTAAACTATGTGACCAACTAACTAAGTAAATCTACACTTAGAAGACTCCCCAAATACCTGCGATTGGATGGAATTCTTTCAACTGCAATACTGACCTTCCTCCAGTGCAACCAACTCACATTAAAGGTCACTCGCTTGACATAATTTCTTACAAATTCTCCAACAACCAAAACATAACTATATCTGATATCAAATGGTTTAATATCCCTTGGTCTGATCATTATAAATTGACACTAACCTTATATTGGCGCACAAAGGATATGCTTTTAAGTCAAAATCCCTCAACAATCACCTCTAGAGAACGGATTGACAAAGACAGTTTCTGGCAACATATATATAACAACAATTTGTCAGCACAACCTAACTCTCTCTCCTTCCTTACAGTTTGGAACACCAGATGCAAACTCATCCTAGACGAAATTGCTCCCCTTCGATCCAGAACTTTATGTAAACGCCAACCATCACCATGGTTTAATGACCTACTAAAAAACCTAAAATCACAAACCAGAAAACTAGAAAACGCATGGAGTAGATCAAGAAACAACCTCACCTTTAACGCCTGGAAACAGTCACAGCGAACTTATAAGAACGCCATAAAAAGAGCAAAAAGAACCTACTATACTAAAAAAAAATCACAACCAATGGCACAGATATAAAGAAACAATATCAATTAATAAAGAGCCTCTTCAACACTAATCCAGTTACCTTCTCACCTTCAAACTGCCCCTCTGCAGACCAACTGGCTAAACACTTTTATAATAAAATTACTAATCTTCGTAACTCAATTCCCCATGATGGTAACTACATAGATACCTTTCTCGACGAATTGGATCCCAACATTAATGAAATTCCGGTTGACTGATCATGGACAAGTTTCACCCTCCTCACCACCGAAGAAGTTTCCAAGGCGATCTCTAAACTCTCCAGATTCCATTGTCATCTTGACTCCTGCCCCAGCCACTTAATGAAAGACGCCCCTGAACGCTTCATCACAGATCTCACTGCCCACCTTAACTTCTTGTTACAACAAGGTTCCTTCCCTACAGAACATTGTAACATATTACTCACACCAATACCCAAAGACTCCAAAAAACCTATAGGTGATGTTACCAATTACCGACCAGTGGCTTCCAGCCCCCTAATAACTAAATTAATGGAAAACAGAGTGACCTTTCAAGTCAACAAATATATACAAAAATTCTCCATCCTTCATGAATCTCAATCAGGGTTCAGTCCTACCCATAGTACGGAAACGGTATTGCTTACTTTAATATCCAGATTCAAGCAAGAAATATCAATCGGAAATAGCGTACTCCTTTTGCAGTTTGATATGTCTGGAGCATTTGACATGGTTGACCATTGTATTCTTCTGGATAAGTTGGGAATTGGTGGCAATGTTATAAAATGGATTGAAGGCTTTATTACCTCTAGATCCTATCAAGTCAAATCATCTACAGCAATATCATCTCCCTGGTCATCAGATTGCGGTGTGCCTCAGGGTTCTCCCCTATCCCCAATTCTATTCAACCTTATGATGATTCCTTTGGCTAAATCCCTTTCCAAACATGGTCTCAACCCTTTTGTCTATGCTGATGATGTTACCATATTTATTCTCTTCAAATCAAACCTGGCAGAAATTTCCAACAAAATAACCAATGGTATGAATATCCTAACTTCTTGGGCCAACGCTTTCAAAATGAAATTGAACAAAGACAAAACTCAATGCTTAATCCTCTCCTCCCAATATTCCACATTCCATCCAACGACTCTCACCACTCCTGATATCCAACAATCTGAAAGTCATAAGTACATAAGTACATAAGTAATGCCACACTGGGAAAAGACCAAGGATCCATCGAGCCCAGCATCCTGTCCACAACAGCGGCCAATCCAGGCCAAAGGCACCTGACAAGCTTCCCAAACGTACAAACATTCTATACATGTTATTCCTGGAATTCTGGATTTTTCCCCAAGTCCATTTAGTAGCGGTTTATGGACTTGTCCTTTAGGAAACTGTCTAACCCCTTTTTAAATTCTGCCAAGCTAACCGCCTTCACCACGTTCTCCGGCAACGAATTCCAGAGTTTAATTATGCGTTGGGTGAAGAAAAATTTTCTCTGATTTGTTTTAAATTTACTACACTGTAGTTTCATCGCATGCCCCCTAGTCCTAGTATTTTTGGAAAGCGTGAACAGATGCTTCACATCCACCTGTTCCACTCCACTCATTATTTTATATACCTCTATCTTGTCTCCCCTCAGCCCTCTCTTCTCCAAGCTGAAAAGCCCTAGCCTCCTTAGTCTTTCTTCATAGGGAAGTCGTCCCATCCCCGCTATCATTTTCGTCACCCTTCGCTGCACCTTTTCCAATTCCACTATATCTTTCTTGAGATGCCGCGACCATAACTGAACACAATACTCAAGGTGCGGTCGCACCATGGAGCGATATAACGCCATTATAACATCCTCACACCTGTTTTCCATACCTTTCCTAATAATACCCAACATTCTATTCACTTTCCGAGCCGCAGCAGCACACTGAGCAGAAGGTTTCAGTGTATTATCGACGACGACACCCAGATCCCTTTCTTGGTCCGTAACTCCTAACGTGGAACCTTGCATGACGTAGCTATAATTCGGGTTCTTTTTTCCCACATGCATCACCTTGCACTTGCTCACATTAAACGTCATCTACCATCTAGCCGCCCAGTCTCCCAGTCTCGTAAGGTCCTTCTGTAATTTTTCACAATCCTCTCGTGAGTTAATGACTATGAATAATTTTGTGTCATCAGCAAATTTAATTACCTCGCTAGTTACTCCCATCTCTAAATAATTTATAAATATGTTAAAAAGCAGCGGTCCTAGCACAGACCCCTGAGGAACCCCACTAACTACCATTCTCCATTGTGAATACTGCCCATTTAACCCCACTCTCTGTTTCCTATCCTTCAACCAGTTTTTAATCCACAATAGTACTTTTTCTCCTATCCCATGACCCTCCAATTTCCTCTGTAGCCTCTCATGAGGTACCTTGTCAAACGCCTTTTGAAAATCCAGATATACAATATCAACCCGCTCCCCTTTGTCCACATGTTTGTTTACTCCTTCAAAGAATTGAAGTAAATTGGTCAGGCATGATTTCCCCACACAAAAGCCGTGCTGACTCGGTCTCATTAATCCATGTCCTTGGATGTGTTCTGTAATTTTGTTTTTAATAATAGCCTCTACCATTTTCCCCAGCACCGACGTCAGACTCACCGGTCTATAATTTCCTGGATCTCCCCTGGAACCTTTTTTAAAAATGGGCGTTACATTGGCCACCCTCCAATCTTCCGGTACCACGCTCGATTTTAAGGATAAATTGCATATCACTAGCAGTAGCTCCGCAAGCTCATTTTTCAGTTCTATCAGTACTCTAGGATGAATACCATCCGGTCCAGGAGATTTGCTACTCTTCAGTTTGCTGAACTGCCCCATTACGTTCTCCAGGTTTACCGTGAAGTCAGTAAGTTTCTCCGACTCGTCCGCTTGAAATATCATTTCCGACACCGGTATCCCACCCAAATCCTTCCTCGGTGAAGACCGAAGCAAAGAATTCATTCAATCTCTCCGCTACGTCTTTGTCTTCCTTGATTGCCCCCTTTTACCCGTCGGTCATCCAGCGGCCCAACTGATTCTTTTGCTGGTTTCCTGCTTTTAATATACCGAAATTGTTTTTACTATGTTTTTTTTGCCTCTAATGCTATCTTTTTTTCATAATCTCTCTTGGCCTTCTTTATCTGCGCCTTGCATTTGCTTTGACACTCCTTATGCTGCTTCTTGTTATTTTCAGACGGTTCCTTCTTCCATTTTCTGAAGGCATTTCTTTTAGCCCTAATAGCTTCCTTCACCTCACTTTTCAACCAGGCCGGCTGTCTTTTGGACTTCCGTCTTTCTTTTCTAATTAGTGGAATATGTTTGGCCTGGGCCTCCAGGATGGTATTTTTGAACAGCGTCCATGCCTGTTGTACAGTTTTTACCCTCTCAGTTGTCCTCCTAAGTTTTTTTTTTTCCCACCGTTCTTCTCATTTTATCATAGTCTCCTTTTTTTAAAGTTAAACGCTAACGTATTTGACTTCCTGTGTATAGTTACTTCAAGGTTGATATTATGTTTAAATCTGTTTATTAAAGAAATAATAATACAATATACCGAGCTATACCAGAAAATACAACATAATAACAATGACCATGTAACAGACAACCGGTAGCCTCTAGTAGTCTAGACAGTTTTTCTTATTTCCCCCCCCTTCCCCCCCTATAATCCCCCCTCCCCCCCCCACCCCATCCCCAAAGTTCCCTTGTGGATATGGAGTCAGTTAGTTACCGATCAGTCCCTCATCTTAAGGGGTTACACAACACTAAGGTCATATCTAAGTTACAAAGTATGAATGTGCTTTAGATCCAGCTGATATAACTGTTCATCCAGGGTGGTACCCCGGAGTGTAACTCGTAGCTACGAAGGTCCTGAAGAGGCAAAGGTAATCGCCATCACTTTCTTATACGTTATCTCCTCCATCTTATCACAACACCATGTCACCTCCCCTTCCCTGCCACCGCACTGGGGCAAACTCGTCGGCCCAAACCTTAAGAATTCAAAATTCTACTTCTAGCCACCTCCGTTAATGAGTCCCAAAAAGGGGCCCATGTCAGGCAAAATAGCTCGCCTCTGGGTGAGGCCAGGTCACCCACTGCTCTACGTTCCATAGAACATAGAAAGATCATTCTCGCTTGCCAGTGAGACAAAGTTGGAGAGTCTGGTGAGATCCATAAATTTAAGATGACCTTCTTACCCAATAGTACCGTTCTTTTAAGAAACGGACGCAGCCCTTTAGGCGGTTTTTGGGTCAAGTGAAATTTATGGAATAATAGGTGTGGTTTCTGTCGCCAAGTGAGCTTCCACAACTCTGACACATGATTACACACCTGTGCCCAAAAACGGGTTATTCTGGGGCAGGTCCAAAACATGTGACCAAGGCCTGCTGGAGAGCGACCACACTTCAGACATCTGTCTTCCCGTCCCATACGAGCTCTCCATGCTCTATGTGGGGAAAAAAACATTCTAGCCAGGAATTTATACGCCGTTTCTTGCAGCGCCACACTCTCCGAGATTCTGGGAATGTCCAGAAAGCATGCCTTCAAGTACTCAGACTGAATATTCACTGGTAGGTCTTGATTCCATTGTAAAGCCAAATGCTCATAATCATTCTCACCCAGTTGTTCCCGGATTTCTGAATGATAGTATTTTAAGGGGACGGCCCCCTGAGCATCCAAAGCTAAAAGAGACAGCAGTCTATCCCATATCTGTGAACTCTGGTGTTCGGGTGGAAGAGATCGCAAATAATGTCGTAATTGAAAGGAGGCAAAGAAATCTCTTCTAATTGTACCAAATTCTCTATCCAGATCCTCCATAGTTTTTAAAGTGCCCTCTTCTGAGTATAACTGGTGAATGTATCTTATTCCATGTGTTTCCCAATCTGAAAAGAGACGGGCTGTGTTCCCCGGGGGAAAGTGGTCATTGCCTCGTATGGGCAGCAACGGAGTACAAGTCGTAGGGTAGCCGCATTTACGGCCTAGCCAACGTCAAGTTTGTCTTAAAGGGGACACCACTGATGAGAAGTACTGAGGCGTATTTACTGCCCCTGGCTTAGCATGCAGCCATGAACTGAAATGACGGGGGGAAAACACTTTGGTTTCCATTGTCGTGCACGAGAAATAACTCGTGTTACGGAACCAATCTGAGAGGTGTCGCATATTACTGGCCACAGACAGGAATTTGAGATTTAAAAGTCCCAACCCCCCTTTAACTCTGGGGAGGTATAATTTAGATACTGGCAATCTTGGTTTTTTCCCGTTCCAAAGATATTTGGTAACCACCCTTGTCAACATCAGGTCGTCTTTATGCTTAAGGAACAGGGGCAACACCATAGGCGTAGACTGGGGGGGGGCGAGGGGGGGCAATGCCCCCCCAAACGACGCGAGGCGCCGCCGCGCCATTAGTTTAAAAAAAAAAAAAAAACCACATGCAGGCACGCGCTCCTCTCGGTCCGCTTGGCTTCCCTGCCCTCTCTGTCTGCTCCTGCCTTCCTCTGACGTCATTTCCTTTCGGGCGGGACGCAGACAGAGAGGGCAGGGAAGCCAAGCGGACCGAGAGGAGCGTGTCCGTCTACCTCTCTCTCTTCCTCCCTCCCTCCGGCGCAGGCAGCAGTCTTCCAGCGTTCCTGGCAGCGGTAGCGTTGTACACGCTGCCTTTGGCTCTGCCCCGAAGCCTTCTCTTCAAGTTCCTGTTCCCGCATAGGTGGGAACAGGAACTTGAAGAGAAGGCTTCCGGGGCAGACCGAAGGCAGCGTGTACAT
Organism: Microcaecilia unicolor; assembly: GCF_901765095.1. Taxonomy (NCBI): domain Eukaryota; kingdom Metazoa; phylum Chordata; class Amphibia; order Gymnophiona; family Siphonopidae; genus Microcaecilia; species Microcaecilia unicolor. Next base: position 24,664,169 of record NC_044043.1, on the reverse strand, counting down.
CGCTACCGCTGCCAGGAACGCTGAAAAAGCTGAAGACTGTTGCCTGCGCCGGAGGGAGGGAGGGAGGAAGAGAGGGGGTAAACGGAGTCACCATCTTGGACCTCGGGGGGGGGGGGAGCAGAGGGAAGATGGATGGGACTGGGAGGGGTGGGAAGCAGAGGGAAGGAGCAGGAAATGAATGGGACTGGGAGGGGTGGGAAGCAGAGGGAAGGAGCAGGAAATGAATGGGACTGGGAGGGGTGGGAAGCAGAGGGAAGGAGCAGGAGATGGATGGGACTGGAGGGGTGGGAAGGAGCAGGAGATGGATGGGACTGGGAGGGGTGGGAAGCAGAGGGAAGGAGCAGGAAATGAATGGGACTGGGAGGGGTGGGAAGCAGAGGGAAGGAGCAGGAGATGGATGGGACTGGGAGGGGTGGGAAGGAGCAGGAGATGGATGGGACTGGGAGGGGTGGGAAGCAGAGGGAAGGAGCAAGAAATGAATGGGACTGGGAGGGGTGGGAAGCAGAGGGAAGGAGCAGGAGATGGATGGGACTGGAGGGGTGGGAAGGAGCAGGAGATGGATGGGACTGGAGGGGTGGGAAGGAGCAGGAGATGGATGGGACTGGGAGGGGTGGGAAGCAGAGGGAAGGAGCAGGAAATGAATGGGACTGGGAGGGGTGGGAAGCAGAGGGAAGGAGCAGGAGATGGATGGGACTGGAGGGGTGGGAAGGAGCAGGAGATGGATGGGACTGGAGGGGTGGGAAGGAGCAGGAGATGGATGGGACTGGAGGGGTGGGAAGGAGCAGGAGATGGATGGGACTGGGAGGGGTGGGAAGCAGAGGGAAGGAGCAGGAAATGAATGGGACTGGGAGGGGTGGGAAGCAGAGGGAAGGAGCAGGAAATGAATGGGACTGGGAGGGGTGGGAAGCAGAGGGAAGGAGCAGGAGATGGATGGGACTGGGAGGGGTGGGAAGCAGAGGGAAGGAGCAAGAAATGAATGGGACTGGGAGGGGTGGGAAGCAGAGGGAAGGAGCAGGAGATGGATGGGACTGGAGGGGTGGGAAGGAGCAGGAGATGGATGGGACTGGGAGGGGTGGGAAGCAGAGGGAAGGAGCAGGAAATGAATGGGACTGGGAGGGGTGGGAATCAGAGGGAAGGAGCAGGAGATGGATGGGACTGGGAGGGGTGGGAAGCAGAGGGAAGGAGTAGGAAATGAATGGGACTGGGAGGGGTGGGAAGCAGAGGGAAGGAGCAGGAGATGGATGGGACTGGGAGGGGTGGGAAGGAGCAGGAGATGGATGGGACTGGGAGGGGTGGGAAGCAGAGGGAAGGAGCAAGAAATGAATGGGACTGGGAGGGGTGGGAAGCAGAGGGAAGGAGCAGGAGATGAATGGGACTGGGAGGGGTGGGAAGCAGAGGGAAGGAGCAAGAGATGGATGGGACTGCGAGGGGTGGTGAGCAGAGGGATGGACCAGGAGATGGATGGGATTGGGAGAGGTCAGGCACAGCAGAGGGAAGGAGCAGAAGATGGATGGGACAGAGGGATGGTGAGCAGAGGGAAGGAACAGAAGATGGATGGAACTGGGAGGGTTGGGGAGCAGAGGGAAGGAGCAAGAGATGGATGGGACTGGGAGGGTGGGGAGCAGAGGGAAGCCTACTGGAAAGAAGACACTGCATAAAACAGAAGACACTGGGATCAAAGCGAATAGAAAAACTAAATGATCAGACAACAAAGGTAAATAAAAGTATTTTATTCATAATTTATTAATTGAAATGTGTCAGCTTTTTGAAATGTGCATCTGTGATATTTTGCCTGTAAATTTCATTTCCTTCCTCCATATTAGCATATTCATTTGCATATTTATATATGCAAATGATATGCTAATATGCTCCGCCCATTCTTTGCCCCCCCAAATGAAACAGTCAAACTACGCCTATGGGCAACACCTGCAGCACATAAACACATTTTGGGATTAGAATCATGTTATAAAGGGCTATCCGCCCCAACAGGGAGAGGGGCAGGGATGTCCATGTCTGCAGTGTCTGTCTAGTTTTCAGTTTAAGAGGTTCTATGTTTAGGTCATATAAAGATTTCAAGTCAGCAGTTAGCCATATTCCAAGATACTTCAATTTGCCCTCTGCCCAGGACAGCGGAAAGGTGCCCTCCCAGGCCCTACGGATCCGGGTCTGAACTGGTAATGCCACAGATTTGCCCCTATTCAAAGATAGACCCGAGTAGCAGCCAAACTCTTCAAGAGCACCAAACAAGTGGGGTAGGGAGGATTGGGACCTTGTCAATGTTACCAGTATATCGTCTGCAAAGGCTAATGTTTTGAGTTCCTGTGTATGTAAATTGATCCCTGTAATATCTGGATCTCTTTGAATGGTGCGCAACAGGGGTTCGAGGTATAACAAAAATAAGATTGGAGAAAGCGGGCAACCCTGCCTGGTGCCACACGATATGGGAAAGGAGTCTGATCGAATACCATTAACCAACAAGGAGGCTCTTGGGTTAGCGTATAACGTTGCTATAGCATTAAGTACCCACCCACGTAGACCAATGTGTTGGAGAACGGTAAAGAGGTAAATCCCAGCGCACCTTATCAAAAGCCTTTTCCGCGTCTAGGCTGACCAGCAACAACGGCTCGTTCATGGTAAAGCTCTGCGCAATAGCTAAACATGCTTTCCTAACATTATGGCACAAACCCTACCTGGCCCTCTCCCACCAAACCTGGTATTAAAGGGGACAGACGCTCAGAGAGAACCTTCGCTAAAATCTTCAAATCCACATTTATTAGTGATATAGGTCTGTAAGATCCCGGGTTTTCTGGAGGTCTGCCTTCTTTTGGGATTAGGGTAATCAAGGCTTCATTAGACTCTCGCCTAAATCCTCCACACCTAATGGATTCGTCGAAGAAGTCCAGGAGGGGGCCGCTCACCTGTGGGAATAACAACTGATAGTATTCAGCCCCAAACCCATCCGGGCCCGGGGCAGACCCTCGTTTAAGTGATTTCACTAATTTTTGTAATTCCTAGGCTCGTATTGGCATATTTAGTTGGTCTAGTACCTCGGGGTTCAAGCGCGGCATTCCAGAGTCTGCCAAGTAATCTTCAATGGAAGGGCCTGAATGTTGTTCTGGGGTAGCATACAGGTTTGCATAATATCGTTCCAACAATCGAACTACCTCCTCTGAGTTATTCGTTTGTTTGCCCTCTGTGTCCCGTAGTGTTGGGATAAGTCTATTTCCTCCCCAGGTTTTGTTAAGGCGAGCTAACAGTTTTCCGGATTTATTACCGTGTTTGTGAAAGGAGTAAGATCTATGAAAGAATTGTTTCTTTGTTTTCTCATGAATCATCGTGTTGAGGGTTGCCAAAGAGGCCAGCATAACCTCCTTGGTCTCTTAAGAGGGGTGAGCTATGTGTGCCGGCTTCGCAACTCGATATGTGTTTTCTAAGTGCTTCACTCCTCTTGCCAATCGCTTCGAACAGGCACACAAATAGGCAATTATATCCCCGCGAATCACCACTTTGGAAGTCTCCCAGAACAACCTAGCCTCTTGTACATGGTCACCATTTGTGTCTAGGAAGTAAGACCATCTTTGTTTCAAGTAATCCTGAAAGGCCGTGTCATCTGTCAGGTATCTGGGGTACCTCCAGACATGATGACGCAACTTAGTTGCCCCCAACTCCAGTTCAATCCAAATCATCGCATGATCTGAGACCTCCATCACTCCAATTTCTGCACGTGGCACTTGGGAGAACAAAGCTGAGGATATCAATATGTAATCTATTCTCGACCATGAACCATATGCTCTCGACAAGTGTGTGTAATCTTTGGACGTAGGGTGTGTTAACCGCCAGGGGTCTATGAGGTCTAGGGCAGTACTCAAATATCCCAATCCTTTACCTTTCCCAAATGCTGAGCCTGCTGTCGGGCCCGAGCGATCTTGTAACCCGTCCATGACTTGATTAAAGTCTCCTGCCACTATCCATGGGGTGTGCCCATATTGAATTCCTAACCGAACTAAATGTTGAAAAGAAGAATGATCGTATACATTAGGGCCATGGGTCATGTGATGCTGTAGAGGGAGTGAGACGTGCTCTCAGGCTCTCTTAGGCCCCAACACCTCTTAACCTACCACCGCAACCTCAAAATAAATACAAACAGGACGGGAATCGACAGAGCATCCAACGAAACAGCGCATAGCAGATGGACAAATTTGTAGAAACATCGGGGAAAGCAATGGCGAGCAGAGGGCAGAAAAAGGAAAAGGAGAAGGCCCGAGGCGCGGAAAGCGCGGCAGAATTAAAGCAAGCGCCGGAAACCCCTGTGTTCTCGCTGGAACAGCTATCACAACTCACCGCGGCGGTGGAGAAGGCAATGGAGCCGAGATGGGAGCGGCTGGAAGGGTGGCTAGCAAACATGGAAACCCTGCTGGGTGAAACAGTGCAAAGAGCAACGGAGCTGGAGCGAAGGGTCTCGGCGCTGGAGGATGCAGAGGCACCGGCAGCTCAGAAACTGGAGCGAGCGCTGGGGAAGATTGAAAACATGGCGTCGGCCTTAGACGACCTCGAGAATCGGTCACGGAGAGCAAACCTCCGGATCATCGGTGTCCCTGAATCAGTGGGGGATGGAGTATTATGCACCAAAATAGAAAAATGGCTAAAAGAAGAGTTTGCGCTCTCGGACCATGCGGGACCGCTATGCCTAGAGCGGATCCACCGCGTAGGCAGAAAGCAAGAAGGGAGGCAGGCTCCGAGAGCAATTATCCTGAAAGTACATAATTATCTGCATAAAGTGGAAATCTTGCAGGGATACCGGATGAAGAGGGATTCTACTCAGTATGAAGGACACACAGTTAGAATATTTCAGGATTACTCGGCACAGCTGCAGGGAAAGAGGAGAAACTTCACCCCGCTGTGCAAAAGACTGCATGAGGCCCACATACAATTCATGCTGATTTACCCAGCCATCCTCAAGATTAAGCACGAGGGGCGCTGGAGGTCTTTCGAGGAAGTGGCAGGGGCCTCAGCGTTTATAAATGAGATACAGAATAATATGAACAATGTCCATGCAAATAGCAGCGAGAAGTGAAGTTCCTGTGTATAGGTATGACAAAGAAACTGTGAAATTGTATTTTTCAGTGTAATGATGGTTGGAAACACCCCATAATAGCAGGGGGTGAAACCTGGGTACTTTGGATAAGCTACAGAGGTGGGGGGGCTACTAGCATTGAAGTGACTCTAGGACTGTAGAAAAATGGACCCAGAACTACAGTTGTATGGGAAAGGGCAAGGAGGGAAGGGGGGAGGGGGGGAAGGGGGGGGGTAGATGGGAGGGATTAGGGAGCAGAATGTTGGAACTATGTGGCATATCACACGCAGCGAGTTTGTGGCAGGACAGTCAGGGTCAGCACGCAGGAAGTAAGCTAAGGGAGTTTGATAGTTGGGAACAGCAAAGCTTTGGGGGGGAGGCTGGGCGCCCCTGGAGCAGTATAAGGAGAGAACCGAAAGAGAACCAAAGTCTTGCCCCTGGCTAAGAAACAGGGAGGAGAGGTTAGGGTGGTCTCCTGGAATGTCTGCGGGGTCACGTCCCCAGTAAAGAGAACTAAGATCCTAGATGCTCTGAAACGTCATGGGGCCCAAATAGCTTGTATCCAGGAGACCAGACTCTCACAAGAGGAAAGTGAAAAGTTGAGAAGGCAATGGGTGGGAGAAGTGCACTGCTCTCCAGCAAATGGTAGAAAGGGAGGGGTGGCTATCTTAATTCACAAGGCCCTAGCTTGCCAAGCTACACCGTTATTCAAAGATACAGAAGGGAAATATGTGGGGGTCAAACTCAGACTACAAGGCAGGGATCGGCTCTTGATAGCAGTTTATGCACCTATAGGACCAAATAAGGCTTTTTACTCTCAGCTATTGGCTAAGTGCCAACAGTTTCCAGAATTGCCCATAATAGTGGCAGGGGACATGAATCAGGTTTTTGACTGGGAAATGGATCGCTCTGGGCCCAAACACAAAGGGACTCCATCTGGTCCGTCATTGCTAGAGTCCTTCTGCAGGTTAGCGGGGCTGGTAGATGCGTGGCGGCTGCTGAATTTGGAGGAGAAGGACTATACACACATCTCTAGGGCCCATAGGACCCACTCTAGATTAGACTATATCCTCCTCTCGCAGGAACTCTTTAGTCAAGTGCAGGGGGCAAAAATAGGGCCGGGGGGCCTCTCAGACCATGCAATGGTATGGGTGGATTTTGAAGCGCAGCCATACTATAGAGCACAGGGGAGTTGGAGGTTCCCAGCTTACCTTTACCACTCGGCAGACTTTAAGAAGTACTTGCTTACAAAGTGGGAAGACTACTGCACTTTCAACGCTCAGCATGCGGATGACCCAGTGCTTTTCTGGGCAGCTGCAAAGGCAGTCTTGCGGGGGCACATAATTGCATATGTAAGTCAGCGTAACCGCCGCATTGCAAAAGGCATTATAGACAGAGAGTACCAATTCAGAGAGGCAAAGTGGCGACATATAAAGTCACCTACTACAGGGAATTATGAAGCGCTGATGGTGGCACGAGTAGCGCTAAATGAGCTATTACATGAGCGAATGACCCGCTCACTAATATACAGGAAATACAAGATGCACAAGTATGGAGATATAGTAGGGGGGCGCCTAGCGAGGATGGTGAAGGGGGCCCGTGGGTCACACTTTATTGCGGCAATTAAAGACAGTGCGGGGCAGGTGAAGACAAGGGCAGAAGAAATAGCTGAGACACTCTGGAGTCATTTTGCAGCACTGTATAAAGGAGGGGAAGGGAACTTAGAGGCAATAAGAACCTATCTGAGTGAGACAGCATGGGCAGAGAAATTATATGGTATTTAACTTTTTAGTCTTGCAAGTGATGGAGGAATGCCATATGGTTTTAATTACTTAGAAATCTAGCTTTTGCTAGGCTAAAGGTTAGAAAGGTCAGAGAGAGAAACTTTCTTTGACCCCTTGTGAGTGATGGATGGTTAAGGCTAGTTCATAGATATTATTTTACCACATCTGGAGGCCATTAAATCTTGAGGGGATCAGCAAAGCAAGACATACTGTAGTTTTAAAAGGATTAGATTGAACACTGGTTAGAAGGAAATAGGTTAGATATAGATATTCTAGATATTATAGATACCATTATAAGTATTTAGATTTTTGTCTTAGAAGGAATTCTGATTTCTGTTTATTTTAGAATATGTTTTATTCTGTGTAATTAGCAGTGGCGTAGCCAGACTGCCAATTTTGGGTGGGCCTGAACCCAAAGTGGGTGGGCACAAAATTTTCTCTCTACCCCCCCCCCCCCCCCAGCAAAATGTAGTCACACTCAGATGCATTTGTCACACAGGGTAAAGTGCTGTTCAGTGCATCAGATTTCAGACAATATATTTAATAGCCTAATCCTTTTCAGTGAGCTTTCAGAGGCCAAAACCTCCTGCCTCAGGTCAGTATAATGCTGTTACGGTATCCTCTCCTGACCTAACGAAGGAAGTATTGGTCTCTGAAACTTTATTAACACCATATTACTTTATCCTAAATTAAAAATAAAATTATTTTCTTTACCTTTGTTGTATGGCCATTTACTTTTTCTCATTGTGTTGCTCCCAGTCTCTAGATTCTGCTTTCCTTCGTTTTCGCTTAACTCTTCTGCCAGGGTTTCCTGGCCATTTGTCATTTTTCTCTCCTTTTTCTTTGCTTTCTTCAATATTTTTCTGCCTCTCTCTGTGTCCAGATTTAATTCATTCTTACTATCCATTCTTTAATTTCCTTCATCTACTTATGGCTTTTCATCTTTTTCTCACCCTTGTTCTCCCCATGCCCCTTCCTCTTATTCTCCAATCTTTCACTACTCCCCCTTTCCATGCAGCCTCTCCTCTTTCTCTCCCCATCCTTCCAGTGTCTCCCCTCTCTCTCCCCATCCTTCCAATAGTCTCCCCTCTTTCTTTCTGCATCCTTCCATCCAGTGTCACCTCTTTCTCCCTACCCTTCCATCCAGCGTCTTCCCTCTTTCTCTCCACATCCTTCCGTTTTCCCTCTTTCTCTGCCATCCTCCCATCTGTTTACCCTCTTTCTCTCCCCATCCTTCCGTTTTCCCTCTTTCTCTGCCATCCTCCCATCTGTTTTCCCTCTTTCTCTCGCCATCCTTCCATTTTCCCTCTTTCTCCCCATCCTGCCATCTGTTTTCCCTCTTTCTCTCCCCATCCATCCGTTTCCCCCTCTTTCTCTGCCATCCTCCCATCTGTTTTCCCTCTTTCTCTCCCCATCCTTCCGTTTTCCCCTCTTTCTCTGCCATCCTCCCATCTGTTTCCCCTCTTTCTCTGCCATCCTGCCATCTGTTTTCCCTCTTTCTCTCCCCATCCATCCGTTTCCCCTCTTTCTCTGCCATCCTCCCATCTGTTTTCCCTCTTTCTCTCCCCATCCTTCCGTTTCCCCTCTTTCTCTGCCATCCTCCCATCTGTTTTCCCTCTTTCTCTCCCCATCCTTCTGCTTTCCCTCTTTCTCTGCCATCCTCCCATCTGTTTTCCCTCTTTCTTTCCCCATCCTTCCGTTTCCCTCTTTCTCCCCATCCTGCCATCTGTTTTCCCTCTTTCTTTCCCCATCCTTCCGTTTTCCCCTCTTTCTCCCCATCCTGCCATCTGTTTTCCCTCTTTCTCTGCCATCCTGCCATCTGTTTTCCCTCTTTCTCTCCCCATCCTTCCGTTTCCCCTCTTTCTCTGCCATCCTGCCATCTGTTTTCCCTCTTTCTCTCCCCATCCTTCCGTTTCCCCTCTTTCTCTGCCATCCTGCCATCTGTTTTCCCTCTTTCTCTCCCCATCCTTCCGTTTTCCCTCTTTCTCTGCCATCCTCCCATCTGTTTTCCCTCTTTCTCTCCCCATCCTTCCGTTTCCCCTCCTTTCTCTGCCATCCTCCCATCTGTTTTCCCTCTTTCTCTCCCCATCCTTCCGTTTCCCCTCTTTCTCTGCCATCCTCCATCTGTTTTCCCTCTTTCTCTCCCCATCCTTCCGTTTTCCCTCTTTCTCTGCCATCCTCCCCATCTGTTTTCCCTTTTTCTCTCCCCATCCTTCCGTTTTCCCTCTTTCTCTGCCATCCTCCCATCTGTTTTCCCTTTTTCTCTCCCCATCCTTCCATTTTCCCTCTTTCTCTCCCCATCCATCCATTTCCCCTCTTTCTCTGACATCCTCCCATCTGTTTTCCCTCTTTCTCTCCCCATCCTTCCGTTTCCCCTCTTTCTCTGCCATCCTCCCATCTGTTTTCCCTCTTTCTCTCCCCATCCTTCTGTTTTCCCTCTTTCTCTGCATCCTCCCATGCTGTTTTCCCTCTTTCTTTCCCCATCCTTCGTTTTCCCTCTTTCTCCCCATCCTGCCATCTGGTTTTCCATCTTTCTCTCCCCATCCTTCCAGTTTCCCTCTTTCTCTCCCCCCATCCTGCCATCCATTTTTCCCTCTCCCATTCAGGCCCACCAGCCCCAGCTCCCATTGCCGGCCACTGCTGCTTTTCCTGATGAGCAGCAGTGGCCGGCGCTACAAAAAGAAGAAGCGCTCAGCTGACTGAGCTGAGCGCCAATGCTAACCCCACGAGAAAAAAATGTTTTAAAAAAAATGCGGCACTGCAGGCAGCCTCGAACCATTGGCTGCTGGCTCTGTGCAGGCTCCTCCCGTCTCTTACATCACTGCCCCTGTAGCGAAGCAGGGGCAGTGACGTAAGAGGGAAGGAGCCTGCAGAGCCAGCAGCCAATGGTTCGAGGCTGCTTGCGGTGCCGCATTTTTTTAAAAACATTTTTTTCTCTTCCTTAGCGATGCGTTGGCGCTCAGCTCAGTCAGCTGAGCGCTTCTTCTTTTTGTAGCGCCGGCCACTGCTGCTCATCAGGACAAGCAGCAGTGGCCGGCAATGGGAGCTGGCGCTGGGCGGGCCTGGACTGAAATTGGGTGGAGGCCCACCCGTAGCTACGCCCCTGGTAATTAGTAAGTTCTATTTCTATGTAGAATATCTTTTAATTCAGTGTTACTTTTCAAGTAAGATTGCAGTTGAAAAGGTCATTATCTGGTTTGAATTATCCACAGTCCTAGCGAGTTCTGTGAAGGAAGCTAATAGGTGAAAGAGGTCAGGAAAAGTCAACTTACTTCCTTGATGGATTATAGCAAAATGTAGGACTGTATGCCATTAAGCAAGACTGGCCCCTTAGCCCCTAAATGAACCCAGTTTAAGCTATGACTGGGATTATGTGAATAATAAAATGCCAAGAGATAGGTGCCACATTGTCTAGTGTGAGAGGCCCCAGGTCATAGGTCAGTTTAGGAAATGTCTGGAACCTATGTAACTGATATTTTGGAATAAATGTATACAGATGATTGGTTCAGACAGGGTAATCAATCTATTCTTTACCATCTGGAAAGTAAGGGGGGCTAGGAGGGGGTTTAGAACTGTATATAACTGGGAGCAGAAGCAGTTTACGTCAGAAGAAGGAGAGAAGAGAGCTGAAGAGGACAGACAGAAGCCACAAGACACAGAGAGCTGAGAAAGAGAAGAAGAGAGCTAGAGCTGATGTCCTACTTTGTTTGCTGGCAAATAAAGAAGATTTCTCCCTCATTCTGGTGTGTGCTGTTTGACTTCTGAAGTACCACAGATTCTGCTGACAATAGTGGTAATTCCTGCAACATGAGAAACTCGGAGATGCCACAAATTACTGCTGAAGAGGCAGCAGGGTTAAATAAGCCGATAGCTGCTAAGGAAATCCAGAAAGCTATTAAGGCATTAAAACTCTACTCGGCACCTGGACCAGATGGTTACTCGGGTGAATTTTATAAATTATTGGGGAACCAACTTACAGGGCCGCTGTGGGAATATTATATGGAGGTGATAGAACACGAGACTTTACCCCCACAGGCGAACACAGCATTAGTCAGCCTAATACCGAAGGGAGGGAGAGACCTATTGAGTCCTGGATCGTATAGACCGATATCGCTGATCAACGTAGACCTAAAAATCTTGTCACGAATACTGGCAGACAGGTTGGCTCCCCTGCTGCCCCGGCTTGTCCATGATAGCCAGGTGGGCTTTGTCAGAGGTCGACAGTCAGTGCTCAATGTACACAAGCTGTTAGCGACTGTGATCCATGCAGCGGTGGAGGGAGAGGGTGGTCTTATAGTCAGTCTAGACGCAGAGCGCGCTTTTGACAGGGTGCTCTGGCCCTTCATGTTTGAAACCTTGCAGTGGGTGGGGATATCGGGCTGGTTTCTGCAGGCCATACGAACGCTATACTCATCACCAAAGGCAATGCTTATAATAAATGGAGTCAGAACCCGGGAACTAGACATAGAATGTGGGACACGGCAGGGCTGCCCCCTGTCCCCTTTGCTGTTTGTGCTCTCATTGGAACCGTTGTTGTGCAAGGTGCGGGCAGAGGAAGGGATACGGGGAATAAGAATCCAAGGGGTAGCAACAAAAATTCTGGCATATGCAGATGATCTATTATTGCTGATGGATGTGGGCCACTCATCCCTGTACTGTTTGTTGGAGGTGCTGCAAAGATACGGGAACCTCTCAGGCTTTAAGCTTAACCTCACAAAATCGCAGGGGTTGCCATTGGGAGAGGGAATAAGGGATAGTTGGAACGGGGAATTCCCACTGGGATGGGCAGAAGGTAATATTAAATACCTAGGAGTTCAGGTGTCAGGGGATCTGTCAACTTTGTACAAACTGAATGTATTTCCACTGATGATGGAGACTCGAAGGCTTCTGCAACTCTGGGGCGCCTACCCCATTTCGTTAATGGGCCGCATAGCGCTGTTTAATATGTTGATAGCGCCCAAGTGGCTGTATTTATTCCAAATGTTACCACTATATTTGCGGAAGAGGGAGGAGCGGAGGCTGTCTCAACTGATTCAGGAATTCCTGTGGAGAGGCCGGCGCCCCAGACTGCCAATAACGGTATTGCAGAAGCCTAGGGCCCATGGGGGAATGGGGTTGCTGAATGTAAGGTATTTGGGGGTGTCCTGTATACTAAGGCACATTAGAGACTGGCTGGCTGGCACACAGAACTTCACGCCAACTGCCATAGAGACCTTGCTGTCTCCTAAGGAGCACCTGGGATGGCTGTTACACACCACGGGGAGAAGGCCGCAGCTGGAAATCAGGAAAAACCCATTCATCAGCTCAGCAAGAGAAGCATGGAGATGGCTGTGCCGGTGGCACAGGTTCTCTTCTGCAGCAACGCCCTTTCTGCCACTAAAACACAACCCGGACTTTCCGGTGGGGACCTCTTCCAGGACATTTGCTGAATGGCATTCGCGAGGGATTCAATATCTATATCAGATACTGGATGAGGAAGGGCAACTTAAGAAACTGTCTGAGCTGCAGCGAGAGTTTGGGCTACAGAGGGCAGACCCCCTTGCATATTACCAAGTGAGACATTATGTACATTCTTTGGGCTGGATGAACTTATCTGAAGATGTGCAGGAAATTATAAGCTCGGCGCTGACTCTGGGGGCCCAGAGTGTGGTGCCACTGAGATTCTTTCACAGAAATCTCCTAGACTCGACGGAGGACATAGATTACAGAGGTTATGCACACAAGTGGACGACAGACCTCAGAGAGGAGGTTACGGAGGCTCTGTTCACAGGGTTTCTGACTAGTACACGGAAAAGTGTCACGTTCCCTCGTGACTGGGAGCTGCAATACAAGTTTGCATTGAGACTCTATGTGGCGCCTAATCGAGCATATAAGGCAAAGTTCGGAGCCTCTGGGGCATGCTTGAAATGTGGTCAAGATCCAGCTACCCTGAGCCATATGTTTTGGATATGCCCGCAGGTGCAAAACTTCTGGAGAGTGGTGGTGGGAGCCATTGAGAAGTATTGGAATTGTACAGTGCCCTTACAACCCTTGCTTTTATTTGAAGACTTTAAAAATGTAGATCTCCGAGTGCCGGGCTTGAAGGGGTTTTTGCAACGAGCGATGCTGCAGGGGAAAAGAGTACTACTGACAAACTGGAGAGAGAGTGCCAGCCCAACTTTGGCCCAATGGAGGGTACAAATGATAGAGATGTTGAAATTAGAGAGACGCGGAGTGCAAGACTTTGAATCAGAAGCGGGTAGACAACTGACAAACACCTGGAGTAATTTTTGGGACACTCTTCAACCAGCAGCCAGGAGCAGACTACTTAATTGTTAAACATATGTGATACTGAAAAGGCCCTGCTATGTTTAGAAAGCCACTAAATCGAGGAGTAGAGGAGGGAGGGGGGAGGGGGGGGGGTAAAAAGGGGAGGGGATAGGGAAGGGAAGGGAGGGGAGGGAAGAGGTAGTAACGGTTGTTTAAAAGAAATACCCAGACATCAAGTTCAGAATAACAGTTATTAGCAGTTAACATGTTGTATTACATTGTGATGTGCTATGGTTGCAGTACATGAATGTATCTCTTTTTTTGAGAATACCAATTAATAAAAAGATTTAAACATTGTAAGAACTTGTCAGCAAGCACCTCTCCGTGCTGTCTGCTCTCGACCTGCACCTCTCCGTGCTGTCTGTCTTCACCCACACAAGAGCGTGTGAGCATGACACAGGAGACCTCGTGGCACTCTGCTGACTTGCCTCTGGAACTCGACCGCTCCCACTATCCCCACTCAGGAGACCTCTTCTGGAGACTGACGCCTTTTCCACTCAGCTTCACTTTGAGTTCTCTAGTCGCCCAGAACCCGCCTGTAGTCAGTGGGCCTTTCTGCACCCTTCCCTGGGGATACAATTATTGCCTGGGTCCCACCAACCCTCTGCTCTTCCCTTGGTTTCAACTGTCAGTCACTGTTATTCAACTGTCAAGGGTAGCAGGGATTCTCTGGTGTCCTTGTCTTCAGGGGGTTATTCAACAACCAGGTCCCATCTGGGATAGTGCCCTTTGTAACCCCCACCGGGGCGCTCTCTGGTGTGCATTGGCCCTCTAGTGGCTCCTGCCTGGCCTCACCAGCCTTTTGCCTCAGGGAACCACCTTAAAACCAGCCTTCTCTGTGACTACATTCATTCAGGCCTCTAGGTTTGGTCCTCCCCTTTCCCTCAGGGTGACCTCTTCCTTAACCTGCAGTCCTGGCCCGGCCTCCCCGCTGTATCACCTGGTAACCGACCCACCTTACCAGTTCTTCTGGTGGGGCCCCCAGGTCACCCTTCTCTGGAAGATCTCACAGCTTCCTCTGCTTGCAAAAATATGCAAATTAGCTGGTTGCATGTAAATTCAGTTTATTAGCTAGGTTACAGTCTTGTGGGAACCTGGCTTGTCCACTATTAATCTGTTACTGCGATTCACCCCTGAGACCATTTACTGGGGACATCTGGGTCTCAGGGTGTAACAGCCTCCTCCCCTGGATAGGACCTTCTTTATTCACATTAACCTTACGGTCCTATCCTCCACCCCACGGCTGTTTGTTCTTTTAAACACTTCAGTAGCAATTGTTCATACCCCTAGTACCCAGTGCCTGGTCCCCACCAGGTACGTACCTCATTGGGTTTGGAGGGAACCTTCTCCTAACCTTTCTCTTGAGCTCTACTTCAGCAGGCCTCTTTCCTCAGTCTTCCTGCGAGTAATCCTCAGGCTCTGGGTGTTGCAGGTTCCCCCATCTTCTCTCTCCTCCCATGGCTTAGAGGATGCTTTTATAGGGTGCCCAATAATCCATCCCACCTGTCTTTAGGCCTCTCCCCCCCCCCGGCTTCCAGAAAGGTCCGCACCCAGAACTCTCTCCACCTTTCCAGCTTCCACTCAGAGAGTCCCCCTGGTGGCCTCCCCAGGGAAGTACAGGTCCTATGCCACGAGCACCCCCTATCCGCTCCTTCTGGTCACTACCATGGACTATACTCTTTGGCTCCCTCTAGTGGCCAGAATGGGCATTTTTAGGTTTTCCATGGGAGAGCGCCCTCTGGCGGCCTCCTCATGTAAGGGCAGTCACTGTGTTTATCACAACATACATTAGGGCCATAGACATTGAGAAGAAAAACTTCCTGTCCCATTATGTTTAGGTGTAGGAGTATGTATCTGCCGTCTCTATCTTTACAAATTAACTTTGAGGTGCATTGCAGGTTTTTGTGTATTAAAATTGCGACTCCTCCTCTTTTACTTCCCGAGGAAGCAAAATGGCATTCACCCACCCAACGCTGTTTAAGCTTTTGATGCTCTGCGTCCGTTAATTTGGTTTCTTGAAGGCATGCTATCCCAGCGTGGTGGCGCTGCAACACTGTCAAGATTTTTGTATGTTTTATTGGAGAGGAAATGCCAGATACGTTCCATGACAGTAACCGGGGAGATGGTAGTTTAGCCATAATCCGAGCTAACCCATTTACACAAAATAGATAATTTTTGTACTCCTAAGGCTCCCGGGTGCCCAGCCTTCACCCAGCAGCCTTGTATTTGTAACAGAAGTGGCATATGAACATATCTTAGTAAACACACATTCTTGTTTAGCCCGGTACGGCAGCAGAGCTCACCTAGGATATGCACTCTCCATGACCCTCGCAGTGTAGGTGGTACAAGCTCCTTCTGGCTGACCTCCACAGTCCAAGCTACTACTACTACTACTTAGCATTTCTATAGCGCTGCCAGGGTTACGCAGCGCTGTACAAGTTTAACATGGGGAAGGACAGTCCCTGCTCGAAAGAGCTTACAATCTAAAGGTTACAAACTATGTAGTCAGTGTAGGTATCATGACTGGGGGAGGTAGTTAGGTGCCAAAAGCAAGGGAGAAGAGATGGGCTTTGAGTAAGGACTTGAAGATAGGCAGGGAGGGCACATGGCGTATGGGCTCGGGAAGTCTGTTCCAGGCATAAGGTGATGCGAGGCAGAAGGGGCGGAGTCTGGAGTTAGCGGTGGTAGAGAAGGGTACGGATAGGAGTGATTTGTCATGAGAGCGGAGGTTACAGGTGGGAACATACGGGGAGAGGCGGGTAGAGAGGTAATGGGGGGCTGCAGATTGAGTGCACTTGAAGGTCAATAGGAGGAGCTTGAACTGTATACGGTAGCGGACTGGGAGCCAGTGAAGCGACTTGAGGAGGGGGGTGATATGAGAGTAACGGTTCACGCGGTAGATAAGACGTGCGGCAGAATTTTGGACAGATTGAAGGGGGGATAGATGGCTAAGCGGGAGGCCAGCGAGAAGAAGGTTGCAATAGTCAAGACGAGAGGTGACGAGCGAGTGCACGAGGGTTCGGGTGGTCTGATCAGAGAGGAATGGGCGGATTATGCTAATATTATAGAGGAAGAAGCGACAGGTCTTAGCTGTCTGCTGGATATGGGCAGAGAAGGAGGGAGAAGTCGAAGATGACTCCAAGATTGCGGGCTGAAGAGACGGGGAGGATGAGGGCGTTGTCAACAGAGACGGAAAGTGGGGGAAGAGGAGAAGAGGGTTTGGGTGGAAAGACAAGGAGCTCAGTCTTTGCCATGTTCAGTTTCAGATGCCAGTTGGACATCCAGGCAGCGATGTCTGAGAGGCAGGCCGAAACTTTGGCCTGGGTTTCGACCGTGATGTCAGGAGTGAAGAGATAAAGCTGAGTGTCATCGGCATAGAGATAGTACTGGAAACCATGTGATGAGATCAGCGAGCCCAGGGAAGAGGTGTAGATCGAGAAAAGAAGCGGTCCAAGGACAGATCCTTGAGGAACCCCAACAGAGAGTGGGATGGGGGTGGAAGAAGAGCCATTACAAAATACTCTGAAGGTGCGTTGGGAAAGATACGAAGAGAACCAGGAGAGGACGGAGCCCTGGAACCCGAATGAGGACAGTGTGTCAAGAAGTAAATTATGATTGACGGTGTCAAAGGCGGCAGATAGGTTGAGGAGGATGAGGATGGAATAGTGACCTTTGGATTTGGCAAGGAACAGGTCATTGCAGACTTTAGAGAGTGCAGTTTCTGTCGAGTGAAGTGGGCGAAAGCCGGATTGAAGCGGATCGAGGACAGCCTGAGAGGAGAGAAAATCAAGGCAGCGGCTGTGGATGGCGCATTCAAGTAGTTTGGAGAGGAAGGGTAGAAGAGAGATGGGGCGGTAGTTGGAGGGACAGGTGGGGTCAAGTGATGGTTTTTTGAGAAGTGGTGTGACTACAGCGTGCTTGAAGGTGTCGGGGACAGTAGCAGTGGAGAGAGAGAGGTTGAGGATGTGACAGATTGAGGGGTTAACTGTAGGAGAGATGCTGTTAAGCAGATTGGTGGGAATGGGATCGGAGGAACAGGTCGTGCACTTAGAGGAAGAAAGAAGGCGAGCAGTTTCCTCTTCGGTGATCACAGGGAAGGAGGAGAAGGAGGCCAGGTTAGGTTGGTGGAGGGAGTATGTTAAGAAGTCACTGGGAGGCGAAGGCTTGGAAGTGAATTCAAGGTTTATCTTCTGCACTTTATCGCGGAAGTAGTCAGCTAGTGTTTGAGGAGAGAGTGAGGGGGGAGTGGGAGCGGAGGGCACTTTAAGTAGGGAGTTGAGGGTGGCGAAGAGGCGACGAGGGTTGGAGCCAAGAGAATTGGTTAGTTGAGAATAATATTCCTGTTTGGCAAGGAATAGGGAGGACCGGAAGGAGGATAGCATGAATTTGTAATGGGTGAAGTCTCACAGGGTATGAGATTTCCTCCAGAGTCGTTCAGCAGATCGGGTGCAGGAGCAAAGGTAACGGATGCAAGGGGTTAACCAGGGCTGAGGATTAATGCGCTTAGTGGGGCGAGGGACAGATGGTGCTAGGGTATCCAGAGCAGTGGAGAGAATTTCATTATAGGTAGAGACAGCCGTGTCGACAGATTCAGAAGACGAGATGGAAGGGAAGAGATTGGAGATGTGAGAGGATAGGGTAGGGGGGTCGACAGCTTGGAGATTCCTGAAGGCAGTGGTTAAAGTTGGGCGAGGTTGAGGGGGTGGGTGATGAAGTGTGAGGGTGATAAGGTGATGATCTCAGATAGGAAGGACTGAGGTGCAGAGATTGGAAGGTGAGCAGGAAGAGAAGAGAACGAGGTCGAGACAATGGCCATTATGGTGAGTAGGGGTGGTAGAGCATAGTTGGAGGTTAAAGGAGAATATCAGAGTGAGGAATTTAGAAGCGTAGGAGTTGGAAGGGTTGTCAACGTGAATGTTAAAATCACCAAGAATGAGGGTTGGAGATGAGGGATCAAGAAAGATGGTGAGCCAAGCGTTGAAGTCAGTAAGGAATGAAGAGAGGGGCTTATCAGGGGGGCGGTAGATGACTGCAACTCTGAGTGGTGTCGGGTAGAATAGACGGATGGCATGAGTTTCGATGGATGAGAAGCAGTGAGACTGTGGCAGGAGGAGGGGTTGGAAACTGCAAGAGGATGAAAGAAGAAACCCAACGCCTCCACCGCGTGCGTCTGGGCGGGGAGTGTGGGAGAAAAGATATCCTCCATGGCATAGGGCTGCGATTGAGGCAGTGTCGTTAGGGGTAAACCAAGTTTCAGTCAAAGCGAGTAGTTGAAGGGAACGGGAAATGAATAAATCGTGGGTGAAGGAGAGTTTGTTGCATACTGAGTGGGCATTCCATAGGGCGCACGAGAAGGGGAGGGAAGCGGGGGGGGGAGAAGGGGAATGGAGATGAGATTGGAGGCATTCTGAGATTGGTTACGTGGATATAGAGAGGAGAGGTGAGGGGGACCTGGATTGGGATTGATGTCGCCTGCGGAAAGTAGGAGAAGGAGTAAGAGAGTGCGGAGGAGGGCGGGGGAGGAGGGTCGACGAAGATGACGAAGACGGGATGTGTTAAGGAGGAATGGGGAGGGGTTAATGGTGGGGAGGAAGTGTAGAAGGTTGAGAGCTAGGAATGATGAGGGGGGCAGGAGAGCTGGGGAGGTGGTGGGGGGCGGGGGGAGGTAGGGTAGGGGAGTAATGAGCAGGATAGGAGGGGACAAGGGTGGGCAATGAGTTCCTGAGGTAGACAGTGGAAGGGGAGGGGGGAAGAGGTTAGGAAGGGACAGGGCGATGAAGAGAATGTGTATAGGGGCCATGTAAAGGCTAAGGCAGATGCGGGGAGATGTGAAGTGGCTAAGGTGATAGGAGTAGAGGAGGAAGGCAGGAAGGCTAGGACTGGGACAGCAGGCAACAGCTAAGGCACAGGGAGTGATAGTGTCTAAGGAATTCAATCAGCAGTGAAGATAGAGTAAGGAATTCAAGCCACAGTTAAAGTAGGTTATCAGTATACATCAGAAGTCGAGGTAAACAACTTGAGGATATAAACATTAGCATTAAAGCAGTTCAATCAACAATAAAGTAGATTACAGTGAGATGCAGCTAAGCCTAAATGCTAAATGCAGTTCAATCAACAATTAAAGTAGATTACAGTGAGATGCAGCTAAGCCTAAATGCTAGCAATATTGCAGATTGTAGAGCAGTAATTAATAAAGCAAATAAAATGCTAAATGATAGCAATATTGCAGATTGTAGAGCAGCAATTAATAAGCGGATAAATGAGGATTTGCAGTGAGGTGCAATTTAAGCCTCAAGGTCTACAAAATTGCAGAATTAAATCAGCAATTGGGTAGTAGAATTTCAGCATGATACAGAGCAGTAGGATTTTAGGTAGCGACTGGAGTCAATGAGACATATAAAAAATTAAAGGAGATCAAATAGTCTAATGTAAGTTCATAGCGCTATATAGCAGCAGTAGAGGGCAAAGCCATGGTGGAAGGCAGCAGCAGTATAAGCAGGTAGGGTAAGATCAAAACGTTGCAGGGGAGACTGGAACAGCGAGAGTTAATACCAGAGAGTTTCAGGTTGCAGGGCACTCGTCGGTGGAGATTCTGTGGAGCTAGGCACGTCTCAGTAAGTGTTCCCTCTGATAGAGAAGGAGATATTCCACCTCCTTGACTCTGTGAGTGGACCAGGTCGCAGAAGGGGAGACTCCACGCGGGCAACGGTGTGTGGAACGTTGCTCCTTCTAGAGGAGGTGTTCCACCTCTCAGGACACAGATGGGGGCAATGGGCAACAGACAGGCGTCCCACGTGGCTACCGTTACGATGGCGTCTCGATCACCGCTGCTTCCAGAGAAGGTATTCCACCTCCCCGTGAGTGGAGGTCGGTCATCACTCTCATGGAATATAGGCCCAACAGAGGAGATATTCCATCTCCTCGCGAGCGGTGAGCCCAGCACTGAATGTGAGATCTCAGAAGCTAGGTGATGTCCAATTTCGTATCCTTCCCCCTCCCCCCCCCACACTACAGGCCCTTCCCCACCCCCTCCCCTCCCTCCCACTTCTCCTCCCCCCCCTATACCTTGCCCAACACTATTCCCTGTACGACCAAACCTAGGTCTACCCCACCAGTCGCCACCTAGTACAAGTTGCGTCTGGTGTGGGGTCTATGGGTGCTAGTAAAGCCTCGCTCTCAGTCAAACATGGTTACCATGAAACAGTATTCGAACCTTCCTCCACTCTCTCCAATCACCCCGCAATCTGGGCAACAGACCCCTCCCCCCCGGGCCCCCATGCCTCCGGTTTAACCTGGTGCGCACACAGTGAGCCCGAGAGGATCAAATGTCTCTGACATACACCTGTTAGTGTTCTAGTCTTGGCATTGTCTCGCCACCACCTGGGTATATCCAGTCTCAGATATTTTGCCAATTCTCCAGGGAAAGCCCGAGTGTTTAGACCAGTGCTCCAACTGCCAGGTAAAGTTCAAACAGTAACTCGTAATTCTCAACAGGTAGAATCTAACAGCGTTTGTGCAGTCATCAACATGTCATCAAGAAACCACAGGTTAAGTGCACTAGTTAATCTGCTGGTCCCGTAGCTTGTCTGTTCAGCCACTCTGAGGCTACCTCTGGTTTGGTGAAAGCTTTCCAGACGCCATTCTCCATGATTTATAGAGTAGCTGGATATTGTAGCATAAATCTGCACTTCTTATCCACCAGGCGGGTACAGACTGTCGAGAACGCCCGTCGCTGTGCCGCTAGGGCTGCTGAATAATCTTGGAAAATATGAATGAGGGAGCCATCATATTTAATGGTGTCTCTGCAAACTTTGTAGGTTCTTAAGACGGCTGCCTTTTGCGAGTAGTCATGAAATTTTGCAATGACCACTCTAGGGCGCATCTCCCTCACTGGCCTAGGGCCCACTCGGTGGACTCGCTCGAGTCGGATCGGCCTCCCCTCTCCCGCTTCAGAAAAGGTCGCCTGTAGCCAGGTTTCCAATGTGGATTTTAAATTGGCGTCTGACATTCAGCAAAGCCCACAAAACGAAGGTTGTCCCGCCTGGAGCGGTTCTCCAAGTCTTCCATTCTTTCTGAGTAGTCGTGTACCAGGCGGGACAATCGCTCCAGCTTGCCCGCGTGCTCTTGATGCCCCTCCTCCACATCAGTCACTCGAGCTTCCAACTCACCCATGCGGCGTGAAAGTTCTTAAGTCACTGCTGTTATGCCCGCTATTTGCGCTGATAACTGTTCAAATTGAGGAGCTAAGGCCCGCACAA
This sequence comes from Microcaecilia unicolor, assembly GCF_901765095.1. Lineage (NCBI taxonomy): Eukaryota > Metazoa > Chordata > Amphibia > Gymnophiona > Siphonopidae > Microcaecilia > Microcaecilia unicolor. The sequence continues at coordinate 24,642,744 of NC_044043.1, read as the reverse complement.
CCACTTCCGTGAGCTCCGGGATGAGTGCCTCCGTGCTCGGGCGGGGGGGGGGGGGGGAGAAGATGCTGGCGAAACCACCGCCATATTGGCCTCGTCGACCTTTGTTTTGTCCTCCTTTTTTTTTCCACTTTTCGCCGCTTGAGCCATCGAAGATCTCTTAATATATTTGTCCATGCACTAAGGAAGGTGTTAATGTGCAGTAGGAGCTACTCCAGAGAGTGGAGACAGCCGAAAAGCTTGAATTTCGAGCGAGGCTTTGAGCAGCTAGAGTGAGACACGTCCTCTGCCGCTCACTGCATCTCGTGACCTCCCACTTCAAGGTTGATATTAAAACTGATCATATTATGATCACTGTTATCAAGCGGCCCCAGTACCATAACGTCCCTCACCAGATCATGCGCTCCACTAAGGAGCGAGTCTAGAATTTTTCCTTCTCTTGACGGCTCCTGCACCAGCTGCTCTATAAAGCTGTCCTTGATTTCATCAAGGAATTGTACCTCTCTAGCGTGTGCCGATGTTACATTTACCCAGTCTATATTTGGATAATTGAAGTCACCCATTATTATCACATTGCCCATTTTGTTTGCGTCTCTGATTTCTTTTATCATTTCTGCGTCTACCTGCTCATCCTGGTGAGGCGGACGGTAGTACACTCCTATCACCATCCTTTTCCCTTTTCTACAAGGAATTTCAACTCACAATGATTCAAAGGTGTGATTTGTGTCCTGCTAAATTTGTAATCTATCTGAGTCAAGGCACTTGTTAATATACAATGCTACCCCTCCACCAGTCCGGTCCACCCTATCACTACGATATACTTTGTACCCTGGTATGACAGTGTCCCACTGGTTATCCTCCTTCCACCAGGTCTCAGTAATGCCTATTATATCCAATTTTTCATTTAGTGCAATATATTCCAACTCTCTCATCTTATTTCTTAGACTCCTAGCATTTACATATAGACATTTCAGAGTATGCTTGTTGTTCCTATTTGCCTGATGCTTAGTACTGGACACTACTGATTTGCCATCTTTTGTCTGATCTTTAGTTGTATTTAAGGGCACCTGGCCTACCACGGTCTGTTGTGCAACCTCACTATCAGGAAACCCTATCTTCCCTGTTTGTGAGGTATCTTTGCAAGATACCTTAGCCCGAACCATGCGCTTTTGAGCGACTGTCGGCCTTCCCCCCATTTCTAGTTTAAAAGCTGCTCTATCTCCTTTTTAAATGCCGACGCCAGTCCTTGGAGTTACATTGGATAAATACTTATTCCTTGAAGACCACGCAACATCCATCACCAAGAAAATGTTCAACATGATGTGGATGTTGAAACGTGTGAAACCTTATCTCCCCTTGAATACCTTCCGCAATTTGGTACAATCCACAGTACTCACCCACGCTGATTACTGTAATAGTATCTTTGTTGGATGTAAGGCCCAAATCACGAAGAAACTTCAAACTGCCCAAAACACGGCAGCTAGACTTATTTATGGGAAGCCTAGATTCGAAAGTGCAACACCTCTCCGTATGAAACTTCATTGGCTCCCTATTAGAGAATGAGTCAACTTTAAGGCCATCACACTAATCCACAAGATCATCCATGGAGTATCACCAAGTTACATGGGTCAATCTTTTAAAACAGGTCGACATCTTCACGAACATACCTTAACCTGTATAAAACATATCATGCATCTAACTTCCCCTACCTGGGATCCCAACTCTGGAATGCTCTACCCAGATACATTTGATCAACTAGTGAGTACCTTCCCTTTAGGAAACTATTGAAAACCCATCTATTCAAACAGATTTACCCGAACGACTTGACCTACCATAAGTAAACATAAGCAACCCATCCATTTACCGATTCATCTTATCATTAACAACAATGACTTAGAAATTACCTCCTACCAATCTTCTTACCCTCCATACTCTTCCCCTATCTCTTCTTTATTGCTCTACGTCCTTACCTATCCCTATCCTTTCTCTCATACCTCTTTTATCCCATTTACCCCTTGTTCATTTGTCCTACCACATACCTCCTTTGTTGATTCTGATACTACAGATTGTATTCTCTTGTCAAGAGAATGTCCGATTGATTTCATGTCAGTACTCTTTTTTGGTCTATTTGACCGAGCTGTTTTTTCAATATATAATGCAGATGATCAATGATTGCGATCTTCTGTACATTTCTTGCAGTTGTTTTCATCAATATATATCCACTATATTGTGACAGTAAAGGATCATTGTGTAGCCCCTGAAGCAGCCCTGCTGGGCGAAACACAGCCTGTGTCGGGCTGATTTATTTACAATTCTTTGGTTCTCATTAATAAATTATATTTTGTTTTTTAACGATCTGCTTTGTTCTATTTTTCCACTTTGGAATTTGCAGATCGTCTGCCTTTTTGTTTTCTTGGATGCTTATGCTAAGCCCATGAATTTTGTACAATACAATGGTACCACATTGTCCTCTTGAGGACAGTACTCAATTACAAATGTATATTTCCACCCTAAGGGGCCCTTTTACAAAGGCATGTAAGGGCCCACGTGCATCCAGCGTGCGCCAAATCAGCATTACTGCCCAGCTACCATGTGGTAATTATGAATTTGGTGTGCACCAAAAACATGTGGTAGAAAATATCTTCTATTTTCTACCACGGGGCGCCTACCCAACAGTAAACAGCATTTGGCGCATGGGTAGCATGTGAAATCTTACCACTAAGTCAATGGGTGGTGGTAAGGTCTCAAGACGAAAATGGACGCATGCTGGTTTTCATTTTGACACACGTCCATTTTCCAACCTATTAAAATAATCCCTCTTTTCCAGATGCGGTACAATAAGGATCCAGCGTGCACCAAAAACATGTGCTCATACTGCCGCAGGCAAGTTTTTGACAAACCTTTGTAAAAGGGCCCCTAAGTGACTGACTTTTCTTAAAAGAGATCAAAATTGATCAAAAGGCCGGGCAACAGTGACGCTCCTAGGTCGGCTGCCACCCGGGGTGGATCGCCGATGCGCACCTCCCTCCCGGGTGCAGCGCAACCCCCCCCCCCCCCCCCCGGGTGCATTCTTGGCTGCTTGTAGCAGCCACGCAGCTCTCAGCTCTGCTGGCTCCCTGCTCCCTCTGCCCCGGAACTAGAAGTAACTTGTTCCAGGGCAGAGGAAGCAGGGAACTAGCGGAGCCGACAGGCGCGCGGTGTGCACCCAGGGTGGACTGCCCCGCCTTGGTACACTGCTGCTGGGCAACCTGAGCCTTGCAGGACTGCACTCCAACTGTCCCTTTCTACACCTGGAACTATCCTTGAGTAATATAAGTATGACACAGAGTTAGTGCCATGAGTCCAAATGAGGGCATCAATGGTAATTTCTCCTCAAAGTTCTTTGTCTGCTGCTTTCAATTTTCCTCCAGCTCTTTTTATATATTTCGTATGGGCATCACACGACAGTGTCTCCAGTTTTGGCACTCTGGCATCCAATCCAGTGTAGCTCTGTTGCCCACTTCCCAGTGGCCACTACCTTAAGCTTGCTCTGGTCGAACTTCCAGTACTGGTCGTGCCTGAAGAAGTAGGTGAAACCATCATGGTGGGCCAGGGCACCATTGATTGCGACAGGGACCCCCTTCCAGTCATGCAAGCTGCGGGGATAATATGATTCCACTTCTAGAAATTCCTCATTTACCACATAGTATTTGGATCCTTTGAAGACCACAAGGTGGGAAAGTGGTGGGTAATACAGAGCACCATCAGGATGCCGTGGAAGACCGCCCTTCCGGCACCTTTGGGGGAAACCAAGCTCCAGTACAGAATCCTTGTACCGCCAGCAATGCCCTCCTGCACAGAAGAAGCAAACACAGGATAAGACTGTTTCACTGGATAAACATAAAAGCACAGCACTAGCTTCAGTGTGTGGAAACAGTGTTGTAAAGATCTAGAAGTGCATTTAAATCCTGTCCACATGGTGGCTTTCAACTTTTGCTGTTTCTTCAGTATCATACCCTACATTTTTTTTTTTTAGTTACATTTGTACCCCATGCTTTCCCACTCATGGCAGGCTCAATGTGGCAGGCAATGGAGGGTTAAGTGACTTGCCCAAAGTCACAAGGAGCTGCCTGTGCCGGGAATCGAACTCAGTTCCTCAGTTCCCCAGGACCAAAGTCCACCACCCAGCAGGTGATTTCCTAATAGGACCCTCTACCCCAGTCTCTCACCAATAAGAGAAGGGCAGCATCTCGATGTAGGTCAAAAACGCTGCCCTTCTCTTGTTGGTGGGAGAGTAGGGGGGGAGAAGGTCATGTTAGGAAATCACCTGCATGTGGGTCAATCTGCCTCCTCCTCCACCATCTTTAATCTGGTCCAAACTTCACAAGGCCACTGATCGTAGTCTGATCGTAGCAGCAGGCTTAGGGCTTCACAAACACAGCCAGAGCATGGGTAAAAAGTGAACAATTCTCTTTTATAGTATAATCAAAGAAAACATCTAGATATCTGTTGCAGGAACAGTTAACTCAGTAGTTTTAAAACGAAAGTCATGGTCTGTTTCCTTTCCAGTTCTAAAAATGTCACAGTGTGCGCAGGGGATCACTTTAACTCAACAGTAACGAACAAGGAAAGGCAGTGCTCCTGCTAAGTCTTACACTCTTCAGATAAGAATCCTTTTCCTATCTTGGGGAAGCTTGTGGTATATTAGACATGCATGCAGTGGCGTAGCCAGAAGTCAATTTTTGGGTGGGCCAACAGGTTGGATGGGTGGGCACTAGACAGTGGTTTGCTGGTAAATGTTTAACAACAGGCTCTCTCCCCGGTCCACCTCTGCGCCCCCCCCCCCTCAAAATTGCAGAGCTGGCTATAGCCGGGGAGAGAGCCTGGGGGGGGGGGGGGGGGGGAGGCAATGCATTACTCTCTCCAGGAAAAAAAAATTTAAATGATCCCAGGTTCCAATCTAATTCATGTTTAATGTGGGATAATATGCCATAAATAAGTAAATAAATAAATAAATATAAACTTTTAATGTTGAGCACCTGATTCTCAAAGTGGACATATTCCAAACACTATAATGAAAATAAAATGATTTTTTTCTACCTTTGTTGTCTGGTGACTTTGTTTTTCTGATCACGCTGCTATCTGTCCTCTTAACTCCGTTTCCAGGCCTTCCTTTCCATTTATTTCTTTACTTTCTGCCTTTCTTCTTCATTTCTTGCCCTACATCTGTAAGTAAAAGCTGGGTCCTCCGCAGACTTGACTGTCCAGTGGATCCAGCTTCTGCCTATTTTCTCCATCCATGAGCTGTTTTTCTCCTCTCTTCTTTTTCCCTCATATATCCTTCCTCTCTCTTCCCTCCCCTCCATCCATGTCCAGAATTTCTTCTTTCTCCCCTCCATCCATGTGCATCTCCTTCCTGTCTTCCCTTCCTTCCCCTCCATCCATGTCCAACAATTCTCTCCCTGCCCTCCCCTCCATCCACCCATGTCCAGCAACCATCCTCTCTCCACTGTCCTTCCTTCCATCCATGTCCAGCAACTCTCTTCTACCCTCCCCTCCATCCAGCTATGTCCAACAACTCTCCTCTCCCCTGCCCTCCCCTCTATCCACCCATGTCCAGCAACTCCCCTGCCCTCCATTCATCTATCCATCCATATCCAGCAATTCTCCTCTCTCCCCTGACCCCCTCCATCCATCCATATCCAGAAATTCTCCTCTCTCCCCTGCCCTCCCCTCCACGTCCAGCAATTTCTCCTCTCTCCCTGGTCCTTGTCCTCCCATCCATGTCCATCGATGCTCCTCTCTCCCCTTTGACCATCTCCCTCTCATTCCCTCTCCAGCACTCCCATTCCCCCCCTCTGTCTCTCCCTTACCCAGTCTCCTAAATTCCTCCCCCATCTTTCACCCACTTCATTAGTCCCCCATTCCCCATACTCTGTACTTACCACCCCTCTCAGTCCCATCTATCTCCTGCTCCTTCCTTCTGCTCACCACCCCTCCCAGTCCCATCCTTCCCTCTGCTCACCAACCCTCCCAGTCCCATCCATCTTCTGCTTCTTCCCTCAGCTCACTACCCCTCCCAGTCCCATCCTTCCCTCTGCTCACCACCCTCTGCTGAATAAAGAAGACAACGTGGATGCAGGCAGCACAGCAGCTCACTGGTTTGCTTGCTGTGCTTTAAGTGAATGGCGACGGCTGCGCAGGGGAGTAGAAACAGAGATTATAAATCAATGGCTTCCTTCTGTAGTCGCAGCGGCGAACTGGCAGGCGGCGGCAATAAAAGCATAAAGCAGCAAAGCTCTTTGATTCCGTCCTTCGCTTTCCGTTTCCTGCCCTCTCAGCGTCCTGCCCGCCCGAAAGGAAATGACATCAAAGGAAGGCGGGACGCTGAGAGGGCAGGAAACGGAAAGCGAAGGACGGAATCGAAGAGCTTCGCTGTTTTATGCTTTTATTGCCGCCGCCAGCCAGTTCGCCGCTGCTGCCAGTCTGGAGAGATCAGCTGGGTGGGCGGGCCTGAGCTGAAATTGGGTGGGCCGGGCCCACCCGTAGCTACGCCCCTGCATGCATGGTAGAAGTTATGCTCTTAACAAAATTGTAAGTTTTATGTTAAACTGTACCTGCTGTACACCGCCTTGGGTGAATCTCTTCATAAAGATGGTTAATAAATCCCAATTTATTTGTAACATTTGTATCCCACATTTTCCCACATATTAGCAGGCTCAATGTGGCTTACAAAATACCGTAATGGTGAACGCCAAGTATGGTAGGTATTAAACAAATACAATTAGAAAAAGGGTCAGGTAAGGTAGGGGTAAATGGGTACAAGGAAATGAGAAATAAAAATGTCCACTGCAATGTATGTATAGATGCATTGTAGAGTTGAGGCATTTAAGTAGAATCAATTGGGTAGGCCTTGCAAAACAGATAGGTCTTTAAAGATCGCCTGAAGTTTTGATGGTCGTGCATCGTTTTCACATTCTTTGGTAATGCATTCCACATTTGTGTACTTAAGAAAAATTGGATGCATAGGTTGATTTGTATCTGAATCCAATGCAGCTTGGATAGTGAAGGATCAGATAAGTATGTGATGAACTGATTCTGTCTCTGGCTGGAAGATTTATTAAATCAATCATATAACCTGGGGCATCACCGTAGATTATCTTGTGGACCAGAGAGCAAATTTTGAAGATAATGCGGTCCTTGATAGGGAGCCAATGTAGTTTCAATCGAAGAGGTTTAGCGCTATCAAATCTTTTTTTTGTTGAATATCAGTCTGGCAGCTGTGTTTTGGGCTGTCTGGAGTTTTTTCATAAGCTGTACTTTACAACCCGCATATATTCCATTGCAATAATCTGTGTAGCTCAATACCATTGATTGTGTCAAGTTACGGAATATTTCCCTCGGAAAGTAAAGTCTTATACGTTTAAGTTTCCACATAGAATAAAACATCTTCTTTATAATGACGTTAGCTTATATTGGAGGGAGGTTCCTTCTTTCCCTTCTGTGGTTTTAACCACCTTTAGTGCACAACAACCTCCCCAGTAGGTCTTTAGGGCCAGCCTTTTAATGTGGCCCGTGAAGGAGTGTTGTTAAGGGGAACAGGCAAATTCCTATACCTCCATCAGAGCCCCATATACGTGCAGGACTCACTGGCACTCTGCACGTTCAGACTGAAGCCAGTGGAGCAGTGGTGCAGATATGGGTGGGCACAGGTCCACCTTGTCTGGCCACAAAAACAGTTCAACTGTGGCAGCCTTGCTCTCCCCTCACCCTTTGTCAGACCTGTGAGTTCTTGTAGCAACTAGAGCGCTGCCGAGCCCGGTACTTGGACCAGGTTCTGCTTGGCAGCCGGACAACCCGGGTTTCACCTGCGCTGACCACTGTTCCCCAGAGGTTGAGCCCCTAGGTGCGGGCGGCCTGCAGGGCTTACGAAATGGAGCAGGAAGCGGGGTTATGAACAGGACAGCCAGACAGGCAGCAGACACGAGAGTAATCCAGGTACAGGCAGAATCAGTAGGCAGGCAGCAGACACAAGAGTAATCCAGGTACAGGCAGAGTCAGTAACGAAGAACAAAGTAGAGGAGAAGCCCACTACTGAGCAAGTAACACCTACCAAAGTAGAAGCCAAAGCAAGGAGTCTAGGGAGAACTCAGCTGATAAAGTGCTGGCGTCTGACATCAGCAGGGAGAAGGGGCACAGCCACAGGACAAGAGCAGGGGAAGGAGGAACCGGAAGACCAATAGGAGGGAAGCCAGGCAGAGAGAGAGCAGAGCCAGGTGACTGGAAGCAAAGCAATCAAGGAGCCTGCAGCCAGAGAAGAACTACACACACATGGCTCAGGGCTGTGCCAGTCAAGTGTGCGTGTCGACGGGACCCTGCGCAGCCCAAGGACGCTGCTTGCGTTGAGGTAGGGGACATGATACCCTCTTCTCACCCTGGAGCCAGCATTTGCCCCTCCCCTCCCCCAAGGCCCAGCAAAACCTCCCTCCCCACTGTACCTCAGCACCTTTGCTGACAGCAGCAGCTATGGACATCCTCTGTTTGTGCTAGCCCCGCAGGTTTCCCTGGGCCATGTCCTGCCCTCACTGATGCCACTTCCAGTTTCCTCTCTGGCAGGACACAGCAGAGGGAAGCAGAGCTGCCAAGTTACCCATTCCAGGAGGGAGATTTTTTTGGCCGGTTCTGGATTTCTGCCAACTTCATCCAGTGCATTATGGAATTTGTAGCACTGATTTCAATAGATAGAATCATGGACTTCAAATACTACACTGCTTTGGGATGTAAGTTTAAAATCAGGACTGACCACAAAGTCTCCCTCCTGGAATGGGTAACTTGGCAGCTCTAGGGAAGCCTGCATGACCAGCACAGGCAGCGGATGTGCATCACTGCTGAAGCAGAGTAGAAAGGGGGGAGTGTTGCCATACCCAGAGGCAGAGGCGAAGGAGAGAGATGCAAGACAAAGGGAGGGAGGAGAGTTTGGGATGTACCACTTATCTGGGCCCCACCAGTTCAGGTATTTCTTTGAGTTGGGGGGGGGGAGGAGGTGACAAGGAGGAGGAGAAATTTTAGGCCAACCCTAAATTGGTCATCTGGCTATTCTACTGGTCCACAGATCTTCTAGTACAGGCGAGTGTTCCAGGCCCTTCGCAAACCCTGAGCTACAGTCTATGGGCCTTTGCTCAGTGTGACTGGCTGGCAGGCAGTCAGGATTCCTGCAGAGCCCTTACCAGCATGAGTACTATTCCTCATACCCCCCTTTTCTCCATTTCTTTTAAAAACAAAATTATAATGAAAAAGAAGACAAATTTGGGGACTCTTAGGGATTGGCCCTTGGGTCCTTCCCTGATGGAGCTGGAAGGAACCCTGTTCCAGAGAATGGGTTTACAGGTTCCAATCCTGAGATGGTCAGTGTGGCCCATGGGACCCTTGCAGGGGGGAAGTTTTTAGGTATAGGATCTTAGATACCATGGTTCCTTCCTCTTCCCCCTTTTCTCTGTCTGGCTCTGGCCAGCACTGCCAAAAAGAAAAAGATAAAAGAAAGAATAGAAGGATCATGAGACATGGCAGACTTACTGAGATGCTCCTGGCCACAGTGGAGATAGTAGTATGGAATGCAGCCGGGTAGCCCATGGCAGCGGCTACTGATTAGCAGGTCTTTGCGGGTGAAGTCTAGCAGCAGTGCGTTCTATTTCCCCTACTAAGCTTTATGGGCAGCTCTGATGGGGGTAGGGGAAGCGAGAGAGATAGCAGGTGCTAGGATTGCATGTCTGCTGTTGGCGTTGGGCCAAGCCCCCTCCCTACCCATCTTCAAATCCTTGCTCAAAGCCCACCTCTTCAATGTTGCTTTCGGCACCTAACCTTTATACCTTTCAGGAAATCTAGACTGCCCCTATTTGACTGACTGTACATTTGTCCTTTAGACTGTAAGCTCCTTTGAGCAGGGTCTGTCCTTCTATGTTAAATTGTACAGCGCTGCGTAACCCTAGTAGCGCTTTAGAAATATCAAGTAGTAGTAGTAAGCTGAGGGTTGAGCAATGTCAGGAGAGGACTTTGTGTTGCCATGTGGGGTATGCAACTCTTCTCAGGCCTCTGTAGCAGTCAGATCGGTGATGAGGTGCACCCCAAATTTGTGCCTAGTTCCCTTCTTCTTTCTTGTGTGGGAACCACAGCTAGTTTCAGCTTGCTGATGAACTTTCTTATTCTAGTAGGCAAGAGAGAGTTCCTGCGAAGGGCGAGATGCTTCTGGCTTTAAAAAACATATGATTTGCATTTGGCTAGGAACTGTTTCTACAAGGCCCATAACAGTGGTCATTTTGGCTGATTTTAAGCTTTGTTCCATGTAAGATCAGTGGCATAGCCAGAAGGCAATTTTTGGGTGGGCCAATGTATAGGATAGGTGGGCTCCAGGGTTGCCAACTTTTTGAGAGAGAAAAACCTGCCACCTTCCAACTTATGAATCTACTGCAAGCCCAGTCATCTAATGGTTCCTTTGACTCTCTCATAGGTTTCTTATTCTTAATGTTTGCCTCTTTGGCAAGTCTCTCCTCAAATCCTATGTTGGCCTGTGTTATTAATGTTTTATATCTAATTTGCCAGTGCTTATTGTGCCTTCCTAGTTTCCTCATTTTGTCCTTATTTCCATGTTTTAAATGATGTCTTTTTGGCTTTAATGGTACTTCAACCATTTTTTAGTTTGTGAAACACGTTTGGTCTGAGCTTCCATGATGGTATTCTTAACCCATTTTCATGCAGACTTTTAATATCTCTCTCTCTCTCTCTCTCTCACCATTTGCGCCTTGGCTAGCCCTCTACCACATCCTGCCCGAAGGAAATTGCTTCAGAGGAGGAAGGACACGGCAGAGGGAAGACCCAGGGGCTGGCCAAAGGCAGCCTGTGATGCCGCTACTGCTGCCTGCAACTGACAGACTTTACAGGACCACAGGGGAGGCAGATAGGTGAAAGAGCACTGCTGGACCCATGGGGAAGGGAAAAAGCTTAACCTGCAGACCAGGTGAGGTCAGAGGCTGGTTATTTTGGTGTCCTTAAGGCCAGAGCCTCACCTGATCCAATAGTTAAGCCAACCCTGATGATATATCCCAAGATGAAATAGTTCTCCTGTGTCATGCTTAGCATAGCAGGTATTTGAGAAACACAAGCTGGAATTTGTTTTTGGTGAAATGAACTAGGGGCAGGGGAATTATTGGTTGGGGGTTGTGAGAAAGAGTTGTTGGGGTATCTGTGAAAAAGGAGCTAGGATAAGGATGGATATGTTTTTGTGGCTTCTGGATATAAAAAGGACTGGACAGAGGGAGAAAAAGTGGTCTGGTAGATGGGGAGTAAGGACACTGAAGGAGAGCAGGGCAGGAGCAAGGGGAGGAATGCCACCTTTTCCTCTGTCTGATCCCTCAACCAAGATGCCAGAGCCACCCTTTCTTTCTCTTCTTTGCCCCTCCTTTACTCGATCCTTCCTCTGCCCATCTTTGACATTTGCTCCTTGTCTATTCACCTGATTTTCTGTCCTTTTCCAGAGTAAGGAAAATACATTTAATTCATGAAGGAGTAAACAAACATGTGGACAAAGGGGAGCTGGTTGATATTGTGTATCTCGATTTTCAAAAGGCGTTTGACAAGGTACCTCATGAAAGGCTACAGAGGAAATTGGAGGGTCATGAGATAGGAGGAAATGTCCTATTGTGGATTAAAAACTGGTTGAAGGATAGGAAACAGAGAGTGGGGTTAAATGGGCAGTATTCACAATGGAGAAGGGTAGTTAGTGGGGTTCCTCAGGGGTCTGTGCTAGGACCGCTGCTTTTTAATATATTTATAAATGATTTAGAGATGGGAGTAACTAGCAAGGTAATTGAATTTGCTGATGACACAAAGTTATTCAAAGTCGTTAACTCGCGACAGGATTGTGAAAAATTACAGAAGGACCTTACGACACTGGGAGACTGGGCGGCTAGATGGCAGATGACGTTTAATGTGAGCAAGTGCAAGGTGATGCATGTGGGAAAAAAAGAACCCGAATTATAGCTACGTCATGCAAGGTTCCACGTTAGGAGTTACGGACCAAGAAAGGGATCTGGGTGTCGTCGTCGATAATACACTGAAACCTTCTGCTCAGTGTGCTGCTGCGGCTCGGAAAGCGAATAGAATGTTGGGTATTATTAGGAAAGGTATGGATGAGGATGTTATAATGCCGTTATATAGCTCCATGGTGCAACCGCACCTTGAGTATTGTGTTCAATTCTGGTCGCCGCATCTCAAGAAAGATATAATGGAATTGGAAAAGGTGCAGCGAAGGGCGACTAAAATGATAGAGGGGATGGGACGACTTCCATATGAAGAAAGACTAAGGAGGCTAGGGCTTTTCAGCTTGGAGAAGAGACAGCTGAGGGGAGACATGATAGAGGTATATAAAATAATGAGTGGAGTGGAACAGGTGGATGTGAAGCGTCTGTTTATGCTTTCCAAAAATACTAGGACTAGGGGGCATGCGATGAAACTACAGTGTAGTAAATTTAAAACAAATCGGAGAAAATGTTTCTTCACCCAACGCATAATTAAACTCTGGAATTCATTGCAAGAGAACGTGGTGAAGGCGGTTAGCTTAGCAGAGTTTAAAAGGGGTTAGACGGTTTCCTAAAGGACAAGTCCATAAACCAGTACTAAATGGACTTGGGATAAATCCACAATTCCAGGAATAACATGTATACAATGTTTGTACGTTTGGGAAGCTGGCAAGCTTCCCAAACGTACAAACATGTTATTCCCGGAATTGTGAATTTTTCCCATGTCCATTTAGTACTGGTTTATGGACTTGTCCTTTAGGAAACCGTCTAACCCCTTTTTAAACTCTGCCAAGTTAACCGCCTTCAAAATGTTCAAAAATACCATCCTGGAGGCCCAGGCCAAACATGTCCCTTAGGAAGCCATTCAAACCTTTTTAAAACTCCGCTAAGCTGTTTTTACCACATTCTCTGGCAACAAATTCCAGAGTTTAATTACATGCTGAGTGAAGAAATATTTTCTCCAATTTGTTTAAAACTTACTACTTTGTATATTCATTGTGCGCCCTCTAATTCTAGTATTTTTAGAAAGAGTAAACAAGCAATTCACGTCTATTTTATCAAATCTCCCCTCAGCCATCTTTTCTCTAAGCTGATGAGCCCTAGCCACTTTAGCTCTTCCTCATAGGGAAGTCATCCCATCATGTTTGTCGCCCTGTTTGTACCTTTTCTAATTGCACTATATCTTTTTCGAGATGCGGTGACCAGAATTGCACACAATATTTGAGGTGTGGTCGCACAATGGAGCGATACAAAGGCATTATAATGTCCTCATTTTGGTTTTCCATTCCTTTCCTAATAAAACCTAACATTCTATTTGCTTTCTTAGCCGCGTGGAATGGCCTCCCAGTGGATGTGATGGAGACAAAGACAGTATCTGACTTCAAGAAAGTTTGGACATAACTTAATACATTTCTTGATTAGCTTTCGAAGGTTGCCCTTCTTCGTCAGATCGGAAATAAGCAAATGTGCTGACAGTGTATATAAGTGAAACTTTCACTTATATACACTGTCAGCTAGCACATTTGCTTATTTGCAATCTGACGAAGAAGGGCAACCTTCAAAAGCTAATCAAGAAATGTATTAAGTTATGTCCAATAAAAAAGGTATCATCTTATTTTCTTTTCCATGTTTTATTTTGTTTGATTTCTATTGATAATCTTAAGAGAGTGAACTAACACGGCTACCACACTCCTCTACTTAAGAAAGTTTGGGAAAGAACATAGGATCTATAGGCCATATAGTCTTTGCCATAATTTTCTGTTTTGATGATTCTTTGTTAGTTTATGATCTGGTGGTCGGTCTCTGCTTCTTTAGTAATGGCTGGACTCCTAATACCCTGACAAGGGTCAAGGCTCTTTTCTGCTCAAACTTGGCCTCCACCACTTTGTGTCTTCCTCCAATCTTTACCTTTAAAGAAGTAGAACCTGCCATTTTCCTGGGACACGGCAGCAGCCTCGATCGTGGTTGGCAGACCAGGCCACCTCTTCCGAAGCAGCTGAGGTTTCGAGACCTTGCCTTTTGGGGACACAACCCAGACATGATGTCCTTTGACGATGTAAAGATCCTGATTCAAATCTGCATGTGAAACAAAAAGAAATGAGATTAAAAAAACAATAAAGTTCACATCAAACAGGATTTCCCATCCATTATGTAGTATGCCCTGTTAATCCTGAGCAGAGATGGTATTTCCATGATCAGAGTCAGAGTCACTAGTGCAGCAGTTTCTGACACCTTCAACAACTCTAATTTGCAAATCTATTGAAGAAGTTTGACTGGAGAGGATGCCTTAAAACCTCACTTATCAGTAACACTGGAGGAATGGAACAAAAATCTGAGCTTCTAAAAAAAATTCCACTATAAATTTAAATACAGTGCCAGCTGGTTATAATTCCTGGAAGGGCAAGGCAATGTGTTTACCGTAAGTCAGTGGTGCCAGTGCTGTAAAGCCTCGAGTCTTGCGGTGGATTCAGTTTAGCTGTGTATGCAAGTGCAGTGGCGTTCCTAGGCTGCCTGACACCCGGAGCGGATCGCCGATGCGGCCCCCCCCCCCCGAGTGCAGTGCGGCCCCCCACAGGCAAAATTACACCCTCCCCCCCGGGTGCAGTAACCTGTTCCGCGCAGAGGGAACGAGCAGACTCGGCCAACAGGCGCATAGCATCCCCCAACGGCGTGCACCCGGGGCGGACCGCCCCCACCGCCTCCCCTTGGTACACCACTGTGCAAGTGATTTTAATTATTCATTCTCACTACAGAAGGTGCTGTGCTGCCTTGGAGGAGGGAGGCCTTCTAAAAGGACAGCATCACCCTGGTGATGTAGGAAGTACTTCTGCAGCCAGGACCTGCACACCAGGGGATGCAACATCCTCTTCCACTGAGGATATGTCTCCGAGAAATTCCACCCAGGAAGGAAGGGTTAGAACAGCTACTGAAGTTAGTGATTCAATAATTAGGCATGTAAATTGTTGGGTGGCTGGTAGATGTGAGGATCATCTGGTCACTTGCCTGCCTGGTGCAAAAGTGGTGGACCTCACGTGTCACCTAGATAGGATTTTAGATGGTGCTGGGGAGGAGCCGGCTGTCTTGGTACATGTGGTTACCAATGACATAGGAAATGTGGGAGCAGAAGCGTAGCTAGGTGGGGTGCAGGGGGAGCGGTCACTCCCCTAAACAACTGTTAAGAAAAAAATGGCGCCTATGCGCCGCAACTAAATAAATATTTTTTCTCTGCTCCCTCCCGAGTCTTTAATCTTTTCCTATCTCTTCTGCCCGCGCTCTCCCATCCGCGAGGTTACTTTTACTTTCCGAAGCGTTCTCCCTCCAGCACCAGCGATTCACAGTCAGCCTTCTGCCAGCGTCGGGGCCTCTCCTCAGGCGCGTCCTACCTCTGCGGAAAACAGGAAGTTGCTTAGAGTAGGCGGGATGCGCCTGAGGAGAGGCCCCGGTGCTGACTGTGAAGCGATTCGCCGGTGCAGGAGGGAGAAGGCTTCAGGGAAGTAAAAAGTGACCATGCAGATGGGAGAGATGGGCAGAAGAGAGGGTGAAGCCAATTTGGGTAATCTATTCCCCCCCCCCCCCCACGCAGCCGTTGTTGCCGTTCGGTTCAAAAGAAGCAAACATGATCTGCTGCATACACATTTTCGTTCTTTATTGTAATCTGCTTTGGGAAGCCTGATGTTAGTTATAAAGATGATAGAATATACTGAAATTAAATGGAAGTAGAATTGAACTCTCCTTTCATTGGGGCACATGGAATCACATCTTCATCTGTTTTGTAGACGTTTACCTTTTAGATACACAAATGGATTATTCTGTTTTGAACATGTTTCAGGGGCAGGTGGTTTTATAAGTCAAAATAAAATTAAATATTTTGTTCCATGCAGATCTCTTTTGTTTAAACATAAATGGGTAATAAGCCCCTAATGCAGTCCATTTGTTTTCTTGTATTTCGTTCTTATGATGACTTATACTGTGCCAAAACTGAAAACTCTTATCTCTATCTGGTCGATAATAAAAGGAACACTAACCACCCTAAAAAAGTTGTTTTGTGGCAGTACATGAGGAATTATGATATTGGATAAATAAGTATATGTTTGTGTCCCTAGTTATGCATCCTACGTTTATATAATCCTTTCAAGAAATCCAGTTAATTGTTTAACATTAGTGGAACATAGCCACAGAGGCATGGTATGGTTGCATTTTTAATATGCTAATACTAGGGCCCAGCTAAGGAACAAGTTATTTTGAGCTAGTCTTCACTGGACCAAACTTGCTTTCCTTGTGCCATCATTATCCAGCAGGATAGGCAGTGTTGTGGAGGATAAAGGATTTTTTTTTTTTTTACATTTATATCACACATTATCCCAAGCAAAGTCGGATTCAGTGTGGCTTACATATAACACATGCTAGAGTGTCCCTATAACCAACCCCTCCAAATAACACACTGATTACGATTTATAACAAATTATTACTCTTCCTATGAAAAGTTATTCTGTTATTATACTTCTGTGTACATCCGTATACTGCAGAAATCGACATGTTTGAAAATATAAGTGAGATTAAATATAAATTCTACCAATAATAAAGAGTGACAACGTGGATGCAGCAACTCATAGGTTTGCTTGCTTTCTTTTGAGAATGTGGCGATGACAGCTGCGCGGGGAAGGGGAAACTGAGACTGACCTAATTGGTTTTAACATTTTGATGTCACCACGTCTCCTGTCTATTAAAACCTCCTTGGAGCTGCCAGAGGATGGACCGTGGGAGCAGGCCAGGGAGATATGTGGCCCAGGGAGATATGTGGCCCTAAGGAGGATGGGGAGCGCTGAAAGAGACGGGGAAGGTTAGCATGGGGAGAGAGAAGGATATAGTAAATGCTGGACAAGGAGCGAGAAAGACACAGAGTCAATACTGGACAGGGAGAGGGTAGGGACATTGGAACACAAAGAGGCAATGCAAGAAAAAGAAGAAATGGGGACATAGGGCACTATGGAAAAGGGGGAGAGATAGGGGCTCTACTGAAATGGAGGGGGATAGGGACACAGAGGGACACAGAGGGGCACTACTGGAAAGGGGGGGGAGGAGATAGGGATACAAAGAGGGCACTACTGGAAAGGGAGGAGAAGATAGGGACACAGAGGGGCACTAATGGAAAGGGGAGGAGATAGGGACACTACTGAAAAGGGGAGGAGGAGATAGGGACACAGAGGGGCATCACTGGAAGGGGGATATGGGGACAATGGTGAAAAAGGGGTGAGGTGGGAACAAAGAGGTAATGCTAGAAAAGGGGGAAGATGGTATCAGGGGTAATGCTGGGAAGATGGGGACACAGGACAATGTTAGAAAAAGGGAGATGTGGGGACACCAGGATAGCAGATGCTAGAAAGGGGGAGATGAGGAGACCGGGTAGGCTTGTGCTGAAAAGGGGGGAGACGGGGACACAGAAGGGGCAGATGCTGAACTTGGGGGAGGATAGGGACAAGGGACACAGAAGGGAGATGCTGGACAGGACAAATAGTGGTGCAGAGGGAAAAAGGATGGTGCACTTAGAGACAGATGTAGAGAAGGAAAGGAAGAAAAGAAAAGAGTCAAGAGAAGAAATGGAAAGGCCAACCTGGAAAAGAATTTGTAAGGCTGACTCATGGAACATGGAAATAAAGACTGGGACCAGCCAAATTCCCAGACAAGAAAGGTAGAAAAAATTTATTTTTATTTAATACTTTGTAAGGACTGAGATGGACCTGCTTTGTAAAATGTAATTTTTTCTATTTGTATTTTGCAAAGTACAGGAGAAAATGCATTTCTGTCTCTTTTTTACCAGTATTGCACTATTTAGAGTCTGGCTTCCTTGGGCAGGGAGGGGTCTCTATTTCAATTTTTGTTGTTTTTTTTTTTTTGTGGCTCCCTATTCTGCATTAGATTGGTAGCATGGAATGTTGTCACAATTTGGGTTTCTGCCAGGTGCTTGTGACCTTGGTTGGCCACATTGGAAACAGGATACTGAGCTAGATGGACCATTGGTCTGACCCAGTATGGCTACTCTTATGTTATATAGATGAAGGTCTGTCCATGTTCTGCATGTGTGACTGAGGCGAAGGATTCTGCTAGCATGTAGAATTTGTGTAGGAATGTGTAACAGTGCAACTTGTTCTAGTTTCCCAATAGCAGGTATATTGGTGCTCCAGAGCCCAGTGTACTATATATAGCACTGTCGTCTGATAGGTGGGTTAGGGCTGTTATGGTGTGGAAAGTTTTGTGTTCTAGGGCAGTTCTGGAGTACCCCCTTGTCAGTCAGGTTTTCAGAATATCCATAATAAATATTCACGACATCGATTTGCATATACTGCCTCCATTACATGTAAATCTTTTTCATGCAGATTCATTGTGGATAGCCTGAAAACCTGGATGGCAAGGGAGTACTCCAGGACCACCTAGGGAAACACTTCTCTAGGTCCCACTGTAATATTTCTAGCACTGTCTTTTCATAGGTGGGTTAGGGCTGTTATGGTGTGGTAAGTTTTCAGTATAGGTTTTGGGTGTCTTTTTGCAGGGGTTTGTGTTATTTCACAAAGTGTCTAGCCCTATTTGAAAGTAGGCTCTGGGGCAACTAATGAGCAAGATGTAAATAGGAACAACAAACATAGTTTGAAATGTCTATATGCAAATGCCAGAAGCCTAAGAAATAAGATGGGAGAGTTAGAATATATTGTACTAAATGAAAAATTAGATATAATAGGCATCTCTGAGACCTGGTGGAAGGAGGATAACCAGTGGGACACTGTCATACCAGGGTACAAATTATATCGTAGTGACAGGGTGGATCAAATTGGTGGAGGGGTAGCTTTGTATGTTAAGGAGGGCCTTGAATCAAATAGATTGAAAATTCTGCAGGAAACAAAACACATCTTGGAATCCCTAAGGATTGAAATCCCATGTGTAAAGGGGAAAAGGACAGTGATAGGAGTGTACTACCGTCCGCCTGGCTAGGATGAACAGATGGTTGTAGAAATGTTATCACAAATTAGGGAGGCTAACAAACTGGGCAACACAATAATAATGGGTGATTTCAATTACCCCGATATTGACTGGGTAAATGTATCAGGGCATGCTAGGGAGATAAAATTCCTTGACAAAATCAAAGAAACAGCATGAGGAATGGCAAGTGAAATGCAAAGCGCTGATAAGGAAGGCAAAGAGAGACTTTGAAAAAAAGATTGCATTGAAGGTAAAAACACGTCGTAACATTTTTAAAGGTATATTAGAAGCAAGAAGCCAGCAAAAGAATTAGTTGGACCACTAGATGACCGAGGGGTAAAAGGGGCAATCAGGGAAGACAAAGCCATAGTGGAGAGATTAAATGAATTCTTTGTTTTGGTCTTCACCGAGGAAGATTTGGGAGAGATACTGGAGCCATAAATGGTATTCAAAGCTGACGAGTCAGAGAAACTGAATGAAATCTCTATAAACCTGGAAGATGTAATGGCGCAATTTGACAAATTAAAGAGTAGCAAATCTCCTGGACCGGATGGTATTCATCCAAGTACTGATAGAATTGAAAAATGAACTTGCGGAACCATTGTTAGTAATATGCAATTTATCTTTAAAATCAAGCATGGTTCCGGAAGATTAGAGGGTGGCCAATGTAGTGCCGATTTTTAAAAAAGGTTCCAGAGGTGATCTGGGAAATTATAGACCGGTGAACCTGACATCAGTGCCGGGCAAAATGGTAGAGACTATTATAAAGAACAAAATTACAGAGCATATTCAAAAGCATAGATTACTGAGACAAAGCCAACATGGATTTAGTGAAGGGAAATCTTGCCTCACTACATTTCTTTGAAGGGGTAAACTAACATGTGGACAAAGGTGAGCCGGTCAATACTATGTATCTAGATTTTCAAAAGGAGTTTGACAAAGTACCTCATGAAAGACTCCAGAGGAAACTGGAAAGTCATGGGATAGGAGGAAGTGTCCTATTGTGGATTAAAAACTGGTTAAAAGATACAAATCAGAGAGTAGGGTTAAATGGTCAGTATTCTCAATGGAGAAGGGTAGTTAATGGGGTTCCCCAGGGGTCTGTACTGGGATTGCTGCTTTTTAACATATTTATAAATGATCTAGAGATGGGAGTAACTAGTTAGGTAATTAAATTTGCCGATGACACAAAGTTATTCAAAGTTGTTAAATCGCAAGAGGACTGTGAATAATTACAAGAGGACCTTACGAGACTGGAAGATGATGTTTGATGTAAGCAAGTGCAAAGTGATGCATGTGGGAAAGAGGAACCCGAATTATAGTTATGTAATGCAAGGTTGCACATTAGGAGGCATCGACCGGGAAAGGAATCTAGGCGTCATCGTTGATGATACATTGAAACCCTCTAATCAGTGTGTGGCGGTGGCAGCTAAGAAAGCAAATAGAATGTTAGGTATTATTAGGAAAGGAATGAAAAATAAAAATGAGGACGTTTTAATGCCTTTGTATAGCTCCATGGTGCGACCGCACCTCGAATATTGTGTTCAATTTTGGACACCGCATCTCATAAAAGATATAGTGGAATTAGAAAAGGTACAAAGAAGGGCAACAAAAATGATAAAGGGGATGGGACGACTTCCCTATGAGGAAAGGCTAAAGTGGTTAGTGCTCTTCAATTTGGAGAAAAGGCTGAGGGGAGATATGACAGAGGTCTATAAAATAATGAGTAGAGTTGAACGGGTAGATGTGAAGCGTCTGTTTACGCTTTCCAAAAATACTAGGACTAGGGGGTATGTGATGAAGCTACAAAGTAGTAAATTTAAAACGAATTGGAGAAAATAGTTCTTCACTCGTGTAATTAATCATTTCAGTTTCCACATTGAATAGAACATTTTCTTTATTACAGAGTTTACTTGGTTCTCGAGGGTAAGGTTGCGGTCAATTGTGACGCCAAGTATTTTTAGGCTGTCTGAGGTAGATAGGTAGGGAGGGAGGGTGTGTCCTGGAGTGTTTATGGTTGTGGGTTTGTACTGGTTATGTTGAGATGAGAGGATGAGGCAGTGTGTTCTTTCAGTGTTCAGTTTGAATGAATTTGCCCAAGAGTCCAGCATTTCTCCGTCTGACAGCTAGGGTCTCCCCCACTTTCTCCCCAGCAGCTTCTCTCTCCCTCCTGCCCATTTCCCTCTTTCTCTCCCCATCTTTCCACTCATCTCTCTCTCTCTCTCTCTGTACCCTTCTTCCAGCCAGCATCTTTCCTCTTTCTGCCCCCTCCTTCTAGCATTATTCCTCTTTCCCTCCTTTCATCCAGCATTTCTCCTCTTTACCTCTCCCATCTGACCAGCCAGGGTCTCCCCCTTATCCCCTGCTCTTTCCCATGTCCCCTCTTTCTCTCCTCATCTCTCTCCTGCTCTTTTCCATGTCCCCTGGCTCTTTCTCTCCCCATCTCTCTCTGGCTCTCTCTCTCTCTCTATACCCTCCAGCGTCCTCACTCTTTCTTTCTCTCCTCTATGGACACCTCCCTATGGACACCCTTTCCCCCTTCCCCTACCCTTTCCATCCATGTTTCCTCTCTCCCTCCAGCTCGACACAATAACAAAAACAAGCGCAGGGCCGCAGCAGCCTTCAGGCATGTGCTGTTGGCTCTGCTGGTCCTCTGCCCCCGGAACGGGAAATTGACATCAGCAAGGGCAGCGGAGCCAACAGCGCTTGTTTTTGTAGAGAGAAGCGGTGGCAGTGGCTCTGGCTCAGTGTGGTGCTTGTTCTTGTTCCTGCCAGTGCTCAACAGAAGCGGCGGAATTCAGTGGGAGACTTTCCCGCTTTGGCAGGATTGCAGGAGATGACCCGCCAAGCGGGAGACTTGGCAAGTATGCAGATTTCAACCCCTGCTCTAAAGGTATACAGTTTAGGTGAACCCACCTGAGCAAACGAAAGTTCCTGTGCAGCTTACCTACAGCAATGGCATCAAATGAGGACTGGCAGTAGAAAGATCCCAACGGCATGGTCTTTGTCCCACTGTGGATGCTGGAGCTCCACTCCTGGAAACGCAGGATCTGATTTCCTGGAAGTTGTATAGCCTGGCCACCAGGGAGTGCTCCTGTAATGCAATTCCAGCAATAGGACTCAGCCATATATCTGATAACGGGTGAATGAACAGTTTGCATTCCCTGGACATCAGGCATGATGTCTGTCTCTTCTCTAAACAATGGAAAATAATCTCTCCAACCAGTCTTCATTTATATATTTATTTATTGATAAAATGGGGGAAATTCTAAACCAGTAACAATAAAAACATAAGATTTAAATCCCTCTCTTCATTCCAAGCCAATCCTCCTCTTACGTTCGTAATCCCTGGTAGTCTAGAGGGGCGAGGAGGGAGCAGTCCCTCTTGGCTCTCACCAGGAGCCAAATTGCACTCATGACTCCTAATAGCAGATTCATTGTTAGGGGTCAGACTCCCACATAGCTTGGTGGAGGGGGATGGAAGTGGGGATGGAAGTGGGAATAGCCACTGCAGTTGATTCATGTTGTGCCAGAAGGTTAGGACAGCTTTTGGGACTAGACTAGAGCAGCTTTTGTTTAACAAGATGTGGCATTAAGTACCGTACAGCCAAGCTATCAGCAGTCATGACAACTAGTAAACGTCACAGAGAGCAACTCCTCCGCTCCACCTATCACGCCCAAATACCTCTCTTACTCACTTGAAACAACTAGTTGGTAGCTGTTAGAATGTGTCCATGCTAATATCTACTGTGCAGTAAAACCTATACTGGCTTAGTAAAACGGGCCTCTGGTTTCAGGTTTTTTTTTTGGTTCAATCATTTTTATTAATTTTGAAATAACAAAAAGATAGAAAATTAAGTACCAAATTATTACGTATATTGATTCAAGTTGCTTTAAAACTGATATGTCAAAATTGGAAGGGCTTTACGAAGTTATCTTATGATACGTGGTGGAATACAGTATGTCTTTACGCTAAATATGAAAAAGCTGCTGCAGAAAAATGCGGCTCCCTTTCAGCATTTAATAAAACCTGGTCTCCTATACTCAATTATAACCTATGCAAATATAAATGGGTACTAATTACATATAAATGTATAATTTCTTATCTCCACCTCTAACATTTAATAATATGCTTATTGCTATAGATATACAATACCTGTAATGAAACAGAATCAGGGATCCTAGAGTTGATATAAACACTGTCTATAATTCTTCTACAAGTCAGTGTACATAATCAAACTTGTTAAAACTGGTTACAGGTTTAATTTTGATATACCACACCAAGGTAAACAAGCCATCATAGTGGTTTACAATATAATCACAATAATAGTTATAGGAAAAGAACTACAAATCATATAGGACAGAAAAAGAAGGAAATAGAAGGCAAGGGAAAAGAGGTGTAGGAGCAAGGCAAGGAGAGGGAAGGGAGCAGGCCTAAACTGTGAAGACAATCTCCTTAGGAAAGAAGGTTGGTAACTGTGGAATGTGGTAAAGGAATGGTTAATTTGAGCGTAAAGAAATTAAACGAAAAATAACTCATTTGATTGTAGAGAATGTTGAGACTGACTTTCTCTTATCAGCCCCTTCCCTAACCCCATAAAGACCTCAAGCTATTGCTTTTGGGGGTTTGAAATACCCCAGGTGCCAGATACATTTCTAAAGATTAAGCCTACCTAATTAACGATGTTTCCTTTTGTCTCCTAAGTTCCAAGTGACTTCTTTATAGTTATGAAAGTATCATATTTCACAGCGTTGAAACAGACCTCTGTCTTTGTATTTTATTCCTATGTATTCTTGCAGACCTATTGAATCCTGTGTTTAAGGTTGATTATTAGTAGACCTTCTGATGCACTCTAGATTGCCTGCTCTGGAAGGCAGGAAGTTCATGAAGGACAAGTGACTCTAATTTGCCAGTGGTCCTTCTTTTGAACTTTCTTCATTGCTAGCAGTACCTTTTGTTCTGAAATAAAGGAACTTTAACAATCATCCTGCTGTAAAGTGTTTAATTCAGTCAGAATCAACACAACCCATAGATTTGTTGAAAAACGTAAGTCTTTAACTCTGTCTTAAAATCTGAATGAGAAAGTTGTAATTCTAATGCGCTAGGCTGAGTATTTCATAATGTGGGACCCAGTACAGGGAACATGGTTTTCTGAAATGAGACTAATGGGAGCTGCTGGAAAGTTGGTATTGTTAGAGAGTCTGATAGGAACGGACGGGAGAGGGATCTTGGGGTGATAGTATCTGAGGATCTGAAGGCAACGAAACAGTGTTGACAAAGCGGTGGCCGTAGCTAGAAGGTTGTTAGGCTGTATAGAGAGAGGTGTTACCAGCAGAAGAAAGGGGGTGTTGATGCCCCTGTGTAAGTCGTTGGTGAGGCCCCACCTGGAGTATTGTGTCCAGTTTTGGAGGCCGTACCTTGCTAAGGATGTAAAAAGAACTGAAGCGGTGCAAAGAAAAGCTACGAGAATGGTAAGGGATTTGCGTTACAAGACATATGAGGAGAGGCTTGATGACCTGAACATGTATACCCTGGAGGAAAGGAGAAACAGGGGTGATATGATACAGACGTTCAAATATTTGAAAAGTATTAATCCGCAAATGAACCTTTTCCAGAGGTGCGAAGGCAGTAGAACGAGAGGACATGAAATGAGATTGAAGGGGGGCAGACAACAAAAATGTCAGGAAGTATTTTTTCACGGAGAGAGTAGTGGATGTTTAGAATGCCCTCCCGCGGGAGGTGGTGGAAATGAAAACAGTAACAGAATTCAAGCACGCATGGGATAAACATAAAGGAATCCTGTTCAGAAGGAATAGATCCTAAGGAGCTTAGCCGAGATTGGGTGGCACAGCCGGTGGCGGGAGGCGGGGACAGTGCTGGGCAGACTTATACGGTCAGTGCCAGAGCCGGTGGTGAAAGGCGGGGCTGGTGGTTGGGAGGCGGGGATAGTGCTGGGCAGACTTACACGGTCTGGGCCCTGAAAAGGACAGGTACAAATCAAGGTAAGGTATACACAAAAAGTAGCACATATGAGTTTATCTTGTTGGGCAGACTGGATGGACCATGCAGGTCTTTTTCTGCCGTCATCTACTATGTTACTATGTTAGCAATCGTTGTTTGGAGGAGTGAAGTGTCCGGGACGGGAGTACAGTATTAAATATTATGCAAGAATAGGAGGTTGGCCAGAGCAAAGGGCTTTATGGACAAGGGCTAAAAGTTTATATGGGTATGAATAAGGAGCCAGTGTTGGGATATTAACACACACAGCAACCATTAAGAAAGCCATACAGATCACAAGCAGGCACTTAGCCAGACCTCAGGTTTAGGGGAAGCCTGAGCCCAAAGTGAGGAGGCACAAAATTTTGCACCAGGGGTCTCTACGCTCTGCCAGCAGCTCTCCTCAGGGCTGCCAAGACATTTCCCCACTCGTGCTACCGCCCCCTCCTGCCCACCCCATTACCTTCCTGTCTCTGCCTCCGGGGGGGGGGGGGGGGGGGCTGGGCCCAGCACCAGCAAGCCGCTTCCTGCTACCCTGCTCCCACAGTCTGTCCTCTCTTGCTCCTGTCCATGCCAAGAGTCGGGACCTGGATGATTGCCCAGGGAATTTCACCCTCCCTGCCCCCCACCCTCGGCGGCCCTGGCCCTCCTCCATCGGAAACCTGGCAGTTGGCAGCATGCTCAGTATTGACATAACTGAGCATACAACAGAGAGGCCTGCCCCCCCTCCCCCGAGCTTGCTCACTTTATGCACATGCTTGAGGGTGGGCCTCCCTCATGCATGCTCAGCTACACAAAAAACCCTGCATGAGTGGGGAGGGGGGGTATGGTAGTGGCCCAGGAAAAGTGCTGCTAACTACCAGGCTTCCGATGGAGGAGGGCCAGGGCCGCTGAGGCCTTCTGCTGGTGGGACCTGGGGACCCCCACAAGCCAAAACAACAATTGGAGGAGGGAAGAAAGGCCCAGGCTCCCAAGGTCCTCTCCCCCTCCCCGCCCCATTGGCTATGCCACTGAGTGGTGTAGAACGAGTAGAAGTAAATCAATTTTTTACTTGTTCCAAAAGCACAAAGACTAGGGGATACTAGAGGAAGTTACATGGAAATACTTTTAAAACAAATAGGAGGAAATATTTTTTCACTCAACGAATAGTTAAGCTCTGGAAATCTTTGCCGGAGGATGTGGTAACAGCGGTTAGCGTATCTGGGTTTAAAAAAAGGTTTGGACAAATTCCTGGAGGAAAAGTCCATAGTCTGCTATTGAGATAGACATGGGAAGCAACTGCTTGCCCTGGGATTTGTAGTATGGATTGTTGCCATGATTTGGGTTTCTGCCAGGTACTTGTGACCTGACTTGGCCACTGTTTGGAAAACAGGGTACTGGGCTAGATGGACCATTGGTCTGACCCAGTATGGCTACTCTTATGTTCTAAAGAAAATGAAGTACACACCTGAATCGCAAAATGCCAGTCCAGCAGGGTTAGGGGTGTGCAGAGCTAAATACTGTGCTTCAGTATATCAATATTTCTACTATGCACTAGAAACGAACTGCATTGGACTAGTTTCGGAGGGACTTTATTTCTCTGGAACCTTCAGTGTGATCTGAGCCAATTACAAACTTGATATTGATTCCCCCGCAACAAATTTGGTTTATTCTGTTAAGCTTTTAGAGAGTTATATTACCTTCAGACAGATATTACATAGTAACATAGAAAATGACGGCAGATAAAGACCTGAATGGTCCATCCAGTCAGCCCTACAAGATAAACTCATTTTACATGGTATGTGATACTTTATATGTATCAGGTAAGAGAGTGCAGAAGTCTGCCCAGCACTGTTCTTGTACTAAAAGTTCTGAAGCTAATGTCAAAGCCCCTTAAAATTTACACTCCAGTCCATCCATATCTATTCAGTTATGATCAAGGCTTAGACCATAGAAGTCTGCCCTAAACTGGTTTTGCTTCCCAATTACCGGCATTGCCACCCAATCTCTGCTAAGATTCCACGGAACCATTCCTTCTAAACAGGATTCCTTTGTGTTTATCCCATGAATGTCTGAATTCCGTTACTGTTTTCATCTCCACCACCTCCCGTGGGAGGGCATTCCAAATATCCACCACCCTCTCTGTGAAAAAATACTTCCAGACATTACTCCCGAGTCTGCCCCCCTTCAACCTCAATTCATGTCGTCTAATTCTACCACCTTCCTGTCTCCGGAAAAGGTCTATTTGTGGATTAATACCTTTCAAAAATTTGAACGTCTGTATCATGTCACCCCTGTTTCTCCTTTCCTCCAAGGTATACAAGTTCAGGTCGGCAAGTCTCTCCTCGCATGGTTTGCAATGCAAATCCCATACCATTTTTGTAGCTTTTCATTGCACTGCTTTCAGTCTTTTTACATCTTTAGCAAGATACGGCCTCCAAAACTGAACACAATACTCCAAGTGGGCCCTCACCAATGACTTGTAGAGGGGCATCAACACCTCCTTTCTTCTGCTGGTTATACCCCTTTCTATGCAGCTTAGCATCCTTCTGGCTACAGCCGTCGCCTTGTCATATTGTTTCTTCACCTCCATATCCTCTGACACCAACACCTGAGTCTCTCTCCTGAGTCGAGTTTACTAATCTCTCCCACTCCTATTCAGTATCTTTCTTCTGGGTTTTCCACCCAAAGAGCATCACTCTGCACTTCTTGGCATTAAATTTTAACTATGGCAATCCAGAAACCTCACAAATACAAAAATATTTTTCAGAGCTAACCAAACCAAAAAAAAAAACTGATGGGTGCTCAGTTTTTGTAGTGTATTACGCAGGCTGGAGTCTTAGGTAGTTGCAATGACACCTACTGCCACATCATAGCACCGCACTTCAGCCCTTCCAACCTAATGAATGAGAACATTTATTTTACACTATCTAGCAGCAAAGAAACTGCAGCAATAGAGGAGGAGCATTACTTATCTTGAGGTGCTCTGGTGATTCTCATCCCAAGGGTGTAATCCTCAGAATCAATAGACCAGTCTGTGCAATTAGTTTTTCTTCTGCTGTGCTTCCAAGTGAGTCTAATTCCCAAACAATGCAAGTCAATAAGATTCGTTTGGCAGGATCTGCCTCGGGTGTTGTAACCCATTGGCTTCTGGAAAGTTAACTATCCTTTCTTTCAGCAGTGACTCCATTATTTTTCCTACCACCAATGTGAGACTTAGTAACATAGTAACATAGTAGATGATGGCAGAAAAAGACCTGTACGGTCCATCCAGTCTGCCCAAGAAGATCAATTCATATGTGCTATTTTTTTATTTGTACTGTCCTCTTCAGAGCACAGACCGTATAAGTCTGGCCAGCCCTATCCCCACCTCCCAACCACCAACCCCGCCTCCCACCACCAGCTCTGGCACAGACCCTATAAGTCTGCCCAGCACTAGCCCCGCCTCCCACCACTGGCTCTGGCACAGACTGTATAAGTCTGCCCAGCACTATCCCCGCCGCCCAACCACCAGCCCCGGCACAGACTGTATAAGTCTGCCCAGCACTATCCCTGCCTCCCAGCACCAGCTCTGGTACAGACCGTATAAGTCTGGCCAGCCCTATCCCGGCCTCCCAACCACCAACCCCGCCTCCCACCACCAGCTCTGGCACAGACCCTATAAGTCTGCCCAGCACTATCCCCGCCTCCCAACTACCAGTCCCGCCTCCCATCACCGGCTCTGGCACAGACCGTTTAAGTCTGCCCAGCACTAGTCCCGCCTCCCAACCACCAGCTCTTACTGGTCTGTAGTTTCCCACTTCTTCCCTGTCTCTATTTTTGTGAAGAGGGACCACATCTGCTGGTCTCCAATCTTGCGGACTCTCTTCCGTCTCTAAGATCTATTAAATAAATCTTTAAGACGTCCCGCAAGGACCTCTCTGAGCTCCCTCACTATCCTAGGATGTATCCCATCCGCCCCATAGTTTTGTCCACCTTCAGATTCACCAGCTGTTTATAAACTTTCTTCTGCAAACAGCACAGTATCCACTCCATTCCCAGATTTTCCCTCAGCAAACAACTGTGGCCCTTCACCAGGATTTTGCTCTGTGAACACCAAAGTAAATTGTTTATCACGCTCACGTCATCCTCCTCACTCTCCACATTGCCATTCTCATTATCTTCAGTCTTGTAATTCCAGTCGTATCTTTCATTTCTCTAATATATCTGAAGAAGATCTTTTGTCACCTCTCTTTACACCTTTAGCCATTTTTTTCTTCCGCTTTCGCTAGTCTGTATTTCCCTCTTTGCTTCTTTGAGTTTAATCCGATAATCTTTTCCGTGATCCTCTTATTGCGTTCTTTTGTAATTTCTTGATCCATTCCGTATAATTTCTTTCCAGCAGCCATTGAGTCTTGATAGGTGACAGCCAGTGTTCTTCAGCTCATGCATTACAGGGATTGGTGGCACCGGGAAGAGGGAGCTAGGGGGAGGGCTAATGTTAAACAAACTACTGCAAAACAGAGAAACTGGCTCTCTTTATTACAAATTTATATACCCCCTGCCCTAAACAATAACTATATACAGTAACTAAGGCCCCCTTTTACAAAGCCACACTAACAGCTGCCATGCAGCAATGCTGACACAGCCCATTCAAAGTGAATTTACTTATTTATAAAAATTTATAATCCGCCCATCTAAAAATCTGGGCGGAGTACAATAAAACAAATATAATCAAATTACATAAAACACCATCAATACACTCAATAAACATAAACAGAGAGAATGGGCTGTGTCGGCATTACAGCACCAGAAGCCGCCAGTGCGGCTTTGTAAAATGGGGCCTAAGCAGTGTGATATGTAAAGAGACAATCAGGGGCATTTTCGAAAGAGGACGCCCATCTTCTGACACAAATCGGGAGATGGGCGTCCTTCTCTCAGGGTCGCCCAAATCGACATAATCGAAAGTCAATTTTGGGCGTCCTCAACTGCTTCCCATCGCAGGGATGACCAAAGTTAACGGGGGGGGGGGGGGTGTCGGCAGCGTACTGAAGGCAGGACTGGGGCGTGCTTAACAGATGGGCATCCTCGGCCGATAATGGAAAAAAGAAGGGCGTCCCTGATGAGCATTTGGTCGACTTTACTTGGTCCCTTGTTTTTCACGACCAAGTCTCAAAAAGGTGCCCGAACTGACCAGATGACCACCGGAGGGAATTGGGTATGACCTCCCCTTACTCCCCCAGTGGTCACCAACCCCCTCCCACCCAAAAAAAATTTAAAAAACATTTTTCCAGCCACTATGCCAGCCTCAAATGTCATACCCAGCTTCATCACAGCAGTATGCGGGTCCCTGGAGCAGTTTTTAGTGGGTGCAGTGCACTTCAGGCAGGAGGACCCAGGCCCATCCCCCCCTACCTGTTACACTTGTGGTGGTAAATGTGAGCCCTAAGGGCTATGGTAGTGGTGTACAGTTGTGGGTAGTTGGTTTGGGGGGGGGGGGTTGGGGGGCTCAGCACACAAGGAAAGGGAGCTATGCACTTGGGAGCAATTTCTGAAGTCCACTGCAGTGCCCCCTAGGGTGCCCGGTTGGTGTCCTGGCATGTCAGGGGGAGCAGTGCACTACAAATGCTGGCTCCTCCCATGGCCAAATGCCTTGGATTTGGTCGTTTTTGAGATGGGCGTCCTCGGTTTCCATTATCGGCGAAATGCGTTTTTTCTAGCAAAAAAGGTGCCAGTACTCAAATGCTAGGCCACCCCTCAGGGGTGGGATGATCACTGAGGGACCAACCCCACAATAGCTAGGCCCCCTGCAACCAGTCACAGAATCTATGACAAGCAGAATTGGTGTGTAGAACCTGAGCTGTTTCATTAAAACTTGGGATCCATGGGTCAATTTTAGCAGACAATGGAAAAGGTGCCGGTACTCAGTACCCCCAAATACCCCCTTCAAAAAGAGCCCTGCCCATCTCTAAGGTCGATCATCTCAACATTTGGGTCGACCACCTCTTAGGTCGACCTAAATGTTGAGATGGTCGACCTTAGAAATGGGCAGGGCTCTTTTTGAGGGGGTATTTGGGGGTACTGATTACCGGCACCTTTTCACCACTGCTTTTGGCTCCTAGCTTCTACTCATTTGCCTCCCCTTGTTCCTTCTCACCCAGTACTTCCCTCGCCCTTAATTGTCTTGTCTTAATTGACTTAATTATCTCAATTGACATTGCCCTTAATTGTCGTTTGTCTGTATTACTTTTAGATTGTAAGCTCTATTGAGCAGGGACTGTCTCTTTATGTCAGGTGTTCAGCGCTGCGTGCGTCTGGTAGCGCTATACAAATGTTAATAATAATAATATTGACCATCTCTTAGGTCGACCTAAATATTGAGATTTGGGCGTCCCCAACCATATTATCGAAACGAAAGATGAACACCTATCTTGTTTCAATAATACGGGATGCCCGCCCCTTCGCGGGGACGTCCTCACAGATGGGCGCCCTTAGAGATTGTCGTCCCCGTTCGAAAATGCCCCTCAATATGTACTATGCCGTGTTTTTCATAATTTGTTATTCAATTTAATCAAATCAATTTTATGTTTAGTAAAGCTTCACACAATGCACTTCAAGAAATGTAGTTATATTCATTTCAGAGGTGTAGCTTTGGGGGGGGGGGGGGCAGTTGCTCCCCCAAACAGATTTTCAAAGAAAATGATACCTATGCACAGTGGTGTGCTGAAGCCGATTGTTATCTTTTCCAAAAATATCTGCATGCCGGCTGTTAAATTCAGGCAGCAGAGAGCCTGCTCCGACTGCAGCGATTACAACAGGCTATCTCCAGTCAGCCCCAGTCTGTTGCAGTTTCTTGTTGCCGCATGGAAAGAACTCATTCAGCAGAGGGAAAGATTTGGAGCTGCTGGATCCCTGATGTGTAAGTAAATAAAAATTGCTTACCTGTAACAATAGTTCTCTGTGGATAGGAGATCTGCTAGCCACACAGTTGAAGTGATGTCACAGTGACACAACTGACCTGGTCACTCTACAAGCTAATAAAATGTTAAAAAAACATCTAGTATGCAGGTCCCTTCTTTCCCGCTCACTGTACAGCATTATAATGTAACCCCATTTTCTTTGTTGTGGATTTCACTTGGTTCTCTAGTGTTAAGTTACGGTCCATTGTAATGCCGAGGATTTAAAGGCTGTCTGAGATAGGGAGGGTGTAATCTGGGGTATTAATACTTATTGGGTTGTCAGCGCTGTATTGGGATGAGAGGATGAGACAGTGTGTTTTTTCTTTGTTGAGTTTTAGTTGAAATGCATTTGCCCATGAGTCCATGATGTTCAAGCTGAGCTTGATTTCGTTGGTGATTTCTGTCAGGTCATGTTTGTAAGGAATGTATATTGTGACATCATCTGTATAGATGAAAGACCTTTGGTTGGATAAGGACTTGGCTAGTGGGGTCATCATTAGGTTGATCCAACTAAATATATTCCATCAATCCTGAAGTAATCTAGTAGTCTTAGTAATATATTGTGGTTTATCATGTTGAATGCACTAGACATGTCGAATTGGAGGAGAAGGATGGTTTTGCCTGTTGCTATTTCCTGCTTGAATTTGGCTAGGAGAGTTATTAGTACTGTTTCAGTTTTGTGAAGGGGGCGAAATCCTGATTGTGATTCATATAATATTGAGAATTTATTTATATAATTAGTATGTTGTTTGGTTACCATGCTTTCCATCAGTTTGACTACCAGTGGGATAGATGCTACTGGACAGTAGTTAGTGATTTCATTTGTTGTTTTCTTGGTATCTTTTGGTATTGGGGTGAGTAGGATGTTGCCATTTTCCTTAGGGAAGAGGCCTTGCTGAAGCATGTATTTTAGGTGGCATGTGAGGTCTGCTATGAAGCGGTCAGGGGTGGATTTTATTAGGTAGTTGGGACAGGTATCTAGTTTACACTGTGTGTTGGAGAACCTATTAATTGCCTGGGTAACTGTTTTGACGGTGAGGAGAGCGAAGTTTGACCAGGTTCGGTCAGCTGCGTATTCTCCAAAAGTTGGGTCCAACTCATTAAGAAAGTTTTCGGTATCGGTGTTGTCCTGAGGTAGCATGTTGCATAGGTTTACAATTTTTTCATTGAAGTACTTAGCAAGTTTGTCTGCAGATGGGATGTCTGTATTCGTTGTAGTGACCAAGGTGGTGTCTAGGAGTTTGTTCACGAGTTGGTATAATTTCTTTGTGTCTTTGTAATCTGTCCCTATTTTAGTTTTATAGTATGATCGTTTGGTCTGTCTTATTGCGTATTTGTATTTTCTTTGTGTTTGTTTCCACGTGTTGAGTGTATGTTCATCTTTTGTTTTTCGTAATCACAAAAGAGAGGGTAATACAAGCATACAATATAGAAAAGAAAAAGCAACACTGGGCCTTCAAGAAAGAGACAATGGCAGTCCTTTATTGTTAAAAAAAAACCCGACACGGGCCGTGTTTCGGCGCACAAGCGCCTGCCTCAGGGGTCAAAGTTTTCACACAGACAGCGTCTGTTAGGATTGAACAAACGCTCAGTGGTGGCTGGCAATTTACTCAGACTGTCTGAATATTCCTGCTCATATATTGGTGAAGACACACTTTGGTAATTTACTCAGACTGTCTGAACACACTTTGACCCCTAAGGCAGGCGCTTGTGCACCGAAACACGGCCCGTGTCGGGTCTTTTTCACAATAAAGGACTGCCATTGTCTCTTTCTTGAAGGCCCAGTGTTGCTTTTTCTTGTCTATCTTTTGTTTTTCTCCATACTCATTCGAGTTTCCTGGATTGTGTTTTTAGCTTTTTCAGTTCATCGTTGAACCATGGTATCGAGTTGTGCAGGTTCTTGTTCGTAAGGGTGCTATTTCATCTAGTATGCTTTTGCATCTTTTATCTCATTCTATGAGGTAGTATATGGAGTCCGTTTGTGCTGTCCATTCGTTATTGTATATCTGTTGGCAGAATGTTTTCGTGTCTACTTGACCTCTTGTGCTGTAGGTTGTGTGTTCTTGTATAAGGTATGCACCCTTCTTCCGCCAGTTTAGGGATAAGTTTAGTTTATAGTGATCGTTTCATGTTGTTTCTGTCCATTTAATGTCTGTTATTATTAGGTTCTGGTCTGTTGGCAGTTTGTGAGAAATGAGGTCGAGTGTGTGCCCTTTGACATGGGTTGCTTGCATATGTGGCCATTTGAGATCCCATAAGTAGAGGAATTCCTTACATTCTCGCGCGTTGATAGAGTTTGGGTCTATAGAGGTTAACGTCTCCTAATACTAGTGTATTGGAGTTGGTTACATGTGTTTGAAATGAAGTCCATGAAGAATGGCCTTCGTTCAATTACCTGATGGTCTGTAAAACAAGACACAATTCAAGTGATTGCGTAGGGTTTTGTTGTGGATTCTGATTGAGGCAATTTCAAGTTGAGGTGTTATGGACTCAGCAGTGGTTTCGGTGGTAAAGTGGGATCGATAGATTGGTGCTATGCCTCCGCCTCTCTTTTCCTTTCTGCTCCAGTGTATGATTTTGTATCCTGGAGGGCACAGATCTAAGATTATAGGGTCCTTTTGATCATGGATCCAGGTTTCATTGATGAAAAGTAGATCAAGGTTTTCTGACCTGATCCAGTCTTTTAATATTGTTGTTTTGTTTACAGCGGATCTGGCGTTGATATAACTCACTTGAATTGTTTGGTATAGGTCTTCTGCGTTTGGTGTTGTGTGGATTTTTGTTAGTTGTCGTTTCTTTGTTTGTGTGGGTTTGTTAGTACCTTTCTTTCACTTCTGTTGTGGTTGTTTGCATGTTGGTGTTTTTCCTTTGTTTAAGTTGTT
Organism: Microcaecilia unicolor; assembly: GCF_901765095.1. Taxonomy (NCBI): domain Eukaryota; kingdom Metazoa; phylum Chordata; class Amphibia; order Gymnophiona; family Siphonopidae; genus Microcaecilia; species Microcaecilia unicolor. Next base: position 24,607,928 of record NC_044043.1, on the reverse strand, counting down.
GTCAGTTTGATGAGGTGTGGTGTATCTGATCAGTCTTTGATGATTATGTAATATGGGTAAGATGTTACTTTCTGCAAATGAGATGGTTAGTGTTAGGTGGATCAGTGTTAAGGAGTCGATTACTAGGAGTAGTTTGAAGGTATTCATTTTGGTTTCAGTTTACTGTGGGTTATTAATAGGCCGTGCTCTGATGTTCTTTGTTCTTTGGTATGGAATCTGATGTTCTAGTCTTGTGTGTTTTCAGCTTGCCTTTGAGCTGTTGAGATCAGCAGTGGCTCCGGTTTCAGTGATATGTTAGTGAAGTGAACAGAGGAGATGGGGGGGGGGGGGGGTATAGCTCTGAGTCAAGGGTCCTCTTTTAATCTGTCTCCTAGCAACTAATTGCTCCCATTCTCCTTGCCCATTGGTCTTCAGGCTCCTAGTTCCTGCTTTGGCTGGAGACAGAGGGGAGGCAGGGGGGGATGGGGGACCTTCAGAGCACTTTCAGGTAGTTAGCAGGGAGGTGTCACAGATGCGACATTAAGCAATCAAGTTGGAAGATTCTAAATTCAGAGTACCTTAAAGGTAATTAGCAGAGGGGAGTCATATATGCCAACAGAGAACTCAGGTTGGGGATTCTTATCGCTCTGATATCCTGCTTCTAGGTTACTGATCAATTCTACAGCAGTCACTTTATGCTAGTTTCAGTTCTTAATTTTTCTTATGCTTGCTTAAAATGTTATGGTGTTCATAGATTGCCTATGTTAATACAATGACCAGTTTCTCCTTCTGAATTCAGTAACTGTCTTTGATTGCTAACAAGTCCACCCAGAGGGGAGGGTTAGCTCTTGGTCAGGGAAAGGTATTAGAAAGACAATGGTAAGGTACTTGATTTAATTGGTCTTTGGAATGTGGTCAGCAAGGAATGCTGGCACATAAAACTGGTTTTAAACTTCCATAAGATCTTTCCTTTTCTCAAGTATCTTTCCTAATATATTTTATTTTTATTTTTGTTACATTTGTACCCCGCGCTTTCCCACTCATGACAGGCTCAATGTGGCTTACATGGGGCAATGGAGGGTTAAGTGACTTGCCCAGAGTCACAAGGAGCTGCCTGTGCCTGAAGTGGGAATCGAACTCAGTTCCTCAGTTCCCCAGAACCAAAGTCCACCACCCTAACCACTAGGCCACTCCTTCCACAGTTTCAGATATTGCTGTTCATTAGTTAAAGCTCGCTTGTGTGCAGATCAGTTAACGTCAAGTTGGTTTAAAAAGCAAAAGGTTTATATTTAATGCTGGTGTGCCAAACTACAGGAGATGGGTAGGGGTAGGCCAGGGCTGAAACTAGGCTACAGGGAGGTGTGGAAGGTAGGGTAGAGAAGAGAAGGGAAGGGAAGGGCTGATGCTGGGCTATAAGGATGGAAGGGAAGGGGTAGGGTAGAGAAAGAAAGGATTGATGCTGGGCTATGGAGATGGATGGGGGTAGGAAGGGAAGGGTAGGGCTGATTCCGGGCTACAGGGATGAAGGGTAGAGCTGATTCTGGGCTACAGAGATGGATGAGGAGGGTAGGGAAGGGTAGGGCTGATGCCAAGCTACAGGGTTGGATTGGAAGGGTAGGGCTGATGTCGAGCTACAGGGATGGATAGGGGAATAGGAAAGGGAAGGATAGGGCTGATGTCGAGCTACAGGGAGGGATGAGGTTTTGAAAGGGTAGAGCTGATGTCAAATACAAGGAGAGATAGGGGTTGGAAAGAGAAGGGTAGGGCTGATGTCAAGATACAGGGAGAGATGGGGGTACAGGGCTGATGATGGGTACAGGTCAATTTCACATTTTTGGTCCTTTATTCTATAATTGATAAGGGTTGATCTGTGTTCTGCATGTGGCTGAGGTGAGATTTTTCTGGCATGTGGTTTGTGTGGAGCTCTATATCTGTCTGACATGTCTGGCTTTTCCAATGGAACACATATTGCTGTTGTGTATATTCACTGCTGCCTTTTTAAAGGTACTGTTATTCGTATTTGTGTGTTCAGAATTGGTGGTGTTAAGGTTTGCAACATAGGCTCAAAGTAAGTATGTAGTTTCTGTTGATGCAGGACACCTGTTGGGCAGCCTGATTATTAGAAATCCTTCATCAAATGGAAGATTTGGGAGAGATACCAGTGCCAGAAATGGTATTCAAAGCTGATGAGACAGAGAAACTGAATGAAATCTCTATAAACCTAGAGGATGTAATGGGGCAATTTGACAATTTGAACAGTTGCAATTCTCCTGGACCGGATGGTATTTATCCCCGAGTACTGATAGACTTAAAAAATGAACTGGCGGAGCTAAAAATATTTAACTTTAAAATTGAGCATGGTACGGGTAGCCCATGAAATGCCGATATTTAAAAAAGGTTCCAGAGGGGATCCGGGAAATTATAGACCGGCGAGTCTGACATCGGTGCTGGGCAAAATGGTAGAGACTATTATAAAGAACAAAATCACAGAGCATATTCAAAAGCATGGATTAATGAGACAAAGCCAACATGGATTTAGTGAAGGGAAATCTTGCCTCACCAAAATATTACATTTCTTTGAAGGGGTGAACAAACATGTGGATAAAAGCGAGCCGGTTGATATTGTGCATCTGGATTTTCAAAAGGCGTTTGATAAATTACCTCATGAAAGACTCCAGAAGAAATTGGAGAGTCATGGGATATGAGGAAGTGTCCTACTGTGGATTAAAAACTGGTTAAAGGTTAGAATACAGAGAGTAGGGTTAAATGGTCAGTATTTTCAATGGAGAAGGGTAGATAGTGGGGTTCCCCAGGGGTCTGTGCTGGGACCGCTGCTTTTTAACATATTTATAAATGATCTAGAGATGGGAGTAACTAGTGAGGTAATTAAATTTGCTGACAACACAAAGTTATTAAAAGTTGTTATATTGCGATAGGATTGTGAAAAATTACCTTACGAGACTAGGAGACTGGGCATCTAAATAGCAGATGACGTTTAATGTGAGCAAGTGCAAAGTGATGCATGTGGGAAAGAGGAACTCGAACTATAACTATGTAATGCAAGGTTCCACGTTAGGAGTCACCAACCAAGAAAGGGATCTCGGCGTTGTTATTGATGATACGTTGAAATCCTCTGCTCAGTGTGCTGCGGCGGCTAAGAAAGCAAATAGAATGTTAGGTGTTATTGGATCACTGCATCTCAAAAAAGATATAGTGAAATTAAAAAAGGTACAGAGAAGGGCAACGAAAATGATAAAGGGGATGGGACAACTTCCCTGTGAGGAAAGGCTGAAGCATCTAGGGCTCTTCAGCTCGGAGAAGAGACGGCTGAGGGGAGATATGATAGAGATCTATAAAATACTGAGTGGAGTGGAATGGGTAGACGTGAATCGTTTGTTTACTCTTTCCAAAAATACTAGGACTAGGGGGCATGCGATAAAGCCACAAAGTAGTAAATTTAATACGAATCGGAAAAAATGTTTCTTCACTCAACGTGTAATAAAACTCTGGAATTTGTTGCTAGAGAATGTGGTAAAGGCGGTAAGCTTAGCAGGGTTTAAAAAGGGTCTGGACGGCTTCCTAAAGGAAAAGTCCGTAGACCATTATTAAATTGACTTGGGGAAAATCCACTGTTTATTTCTGGGATAAGCAGCATAAAATGTATTGAGTTTTTTTTTTTTTTTTTTTTTTTTGGGGGGGGGGGGGGGGGCGGGAATCTTGCCAGGTATTTGTGACCTGGATTGGCCACTGTTGGAAACAGGATGCTGGGCTTGAAGGACCTTTTGTCTGTCCCAGTGTGGAAATACTTATGTACTTAAGTGCACTCTAAGGCATTGTTTAGGAGTATCCCAAGAAACACTACTCACACCTATATACATACTGCCCACCAAATGTTGAGTCTATGCCACTGCTACAGTGGGCTGCTCCTTCATGCCCCTGCCCCACACTGGCTGCCTGGGTAGAATTTATGCCACTCCAGGGCACCTGTGTGAAAAGTTCAGAGGTATAAACTATAAAAGTAAGATATAAGCCTATGTGTCTTTATAAAATAACTTCCTGAAATGATCTCCAGTGAGTACAAGTGCCCACACATAAATTTACAGTACACCTGCTCCAAAGGAACTGTAAATGTGTGTATGTAATCGATGTGTGTGCTCCTGTGTATTTTATAAAATGCGCACATACATAATAGCTCTACCCCTTCTACACATAAAAGTGCACGCCCAAGAATGCCTCCTCTTTCCATGCAAACACATGTACACTCTCATGCAAGTTTCTGGGAGCCCTTTTCTGTTAGTATAACATGCTTTACAGTTGGAAATGCTTTTTAAAATTACCCCCAAGTGAACAAATGCATGGTTTCTCTGAGTACCTATATACTTTAACTTTCTGCAGGTCTTGCAGCGTGCTATGTCAGACTTACCATAAAGGTCCCGAATGGCTATGATGTCATCAAAGCTCAGGACAAAGTCTCTTCCCAACTTCTTATAATAAGGCGACATCAGCGCATTCTTGACAGGCGAGTGCTCCAGGCCTAGGGTGTGTCCAATCTCATGCGCTATGACAATAAACAGGTTTCGACCTTTGCTGTTCAAGGACCACTGTTCGTCATTATCGAAATGTGCCTCTCCACGGCGAGGAAAGAATGCGTGTGCCAAGGCACCTCCTGCATCAACAGAAAACAGACATCCCACCCACCCCCATCCCTCTATCAGTAAGAAGCACCAAATACCATTACTTCATGGAAAAAACACCACATCCTGGATATCCAGCTAATGATTCTTGCTAATACTGTATAGCAAACTACTTGGGGTAAAAAAAACTTAGCCGAGCTTCGACAGCAACTCTAGTAGCTGAAAAGTAAAGCTAGTGCCATGCAGACTTTAATGGTGTGTGCCCTGAAAATGGCAAGGACTGATCAAGATCAAATATGCATTTGTTATATCACATCATATCATACATAAGTACATAAGTAATGCCATACTGGGAAAAGTCCAAGGGTCCATCAAGCCCACCATCCTGTCCACGACAGCGGCCAATCCAGGCCAAGGGCACCTGGCACGCTTCCCAAACGTACAAACATTCTATACATGTTATTCCCGGAATTGTGGATTTTTCCCAAGTCCATTTAGTAGCGGTTTATTGGCTTGTCCTTTAGGAAACCGTCCAACCCCTTTTTAAACTCTGCTAAGCTAACCGCCTTCACCACTTTTTCCGGCAACAAATTCCAGAGTTTAATTATATGTTGGGTGTAAGTTTATCTTGTTGGGCAGACTGGATGGACCATGTTATGTTATGTACTGCTTACATTCTGCAAATACCATGCAGATCACAATAAACACCAAAATGATCTGATCACAAATCAGCATACACAAGCTAGACGTAAAATCAACTCATATTGATTCTGTAAATAAAAATGTCTTAAGAGCTTTCCAAAAACATAACTGGACAAGATACGAAGTTGTAATGGTAATATGTTCCGTACGGAAACAATTTGATAATAAAGAGAGAGATTAAATATCCTAAATTTGGTAACACATCCAAAACGCTAATAACATTAAATTTCTAGTTCTAACTCCAGTGATCCATCAGTGATGCAGCAATGTGATCCATCAAATAGTAAATGACATGAAATGACGGCAGAAAAAGACCTGCACGGTCCATCCAGTCTGCCCAACAAGATAAACTCATATGTGCTACTTTTTGTGTATACCTTACCTTGATTTGTACCTGTCCTTTTCAGGGCACAGACCATATTAGTCTGCCCAGCTCTATCCCCGCCTCCCAACCATCAGTCCCGCCTCCCACCAACGGCTCTGCCACCCGATCTCGGCTAAGCTCCTTAGGATCCATTCCTTCTGAACAGGATTCCTTTATGTTTATCCCACACGTGTTTGAATTCCGTTACGTTTTCATTTCCACCACCTCCCGCGGGAGAGCATTCCAAGCATCCACTACTCTCTCCATGAAAAAATACTTCCTGACATTTTTCTTGAGTCTGCCCCCCTTCAATAACGAGGGGCCTCAGCATATCTTAAATGTCAATGTGCAAAGTGTGAATTTCAATCTTTCATATATGGGTAGCCAATGAAGTCTTTGCAACAATTCTGAAGCTGAATAAAAAAATAAAATAAAAATCAACCGAGCAGCTGTATTCTGAACTAACTGTAATCTCTTTATCGGCCATTGGTAATATATGCTGACATCAGAAAGAACAGGCGGAGAAGCAAAGGACCACAACTGAAGAACAATAGACCAAAGAGCTGATGGAAATAAACCACCAAAGTCAAAACCTTTATCAAAATCTAATTAAATAGAACATGGCTGCATCAGACATAATGGCAAGACACACTAAAAACAAATATATAGTAACATAGAGGGGGGTAATCGAACGGGGGCGCCCATCTCTAAGGACGGCCCCATAAAGGGGCGGGACAACCAGTATTATCGAAACAAGATGGACGTCCATCTTTCGTTTCGATAATACAGTCGGGGACGCCCAGATCATGAAATTTAGGTTGACCTTAGAGATGGTCGTCCCCGGTTTTTGGCGATAATGGAAACCGAGGACGCCCATCTCAGAAACGACCAAATCCAAGCTATTTGGTCATGGGAGGGGCCAGCATTCGTAGTGCACTGGCCCCACTAACTGAATGGAAAAGGAAAGGAGCGGCTATGCGTAAAGGAAATTGCATGCAAATGAGCTGCTCGCTGTTAGCTCATTTGCACACGATTTCCTTCCTAAGGAGGGGAAGCGACAGCAGTTGATCCTTCCCAGCTATGTCCAAAATATGGATGTATCTGTGAGAAGGACATCCATGCCTTTGCTATGCCTCTGACACCCTCTTTATTTATTTATTTGGATTTTGGATCACAAGTAGCAGCAGTGGGATTTGAACCGGCCACCTCTGGATTGCAAGACCAGTGCTCTAACCACTAGGCCACTCCTCCACTCCACTCCCTTGTAATTTAGCCATCCCTGTGGGGGGGGGGGGGCAGTATGCAGGTCCCTGGGGGGGGAGGTGTGTGTGTGTCAGCGGAGGCATAACGAAGGCGTGGACGTCCTTCTTTCAAACATTTTGGACGTCCTCAACTGCCCCCCCCCCCCAACTGGGAACTTTGGACACTGAGTTCTGCTTGAAGTTATGGACTGAGCTAAACACTGATTTTGAATTGAAAAAGTATTACATTGACCGAGGAGCTACATAAACATCTGCACACCAAGCAGACGGATAAAAACTTTATACCATCCAAGCTAAGTAGTGAACATTTCTCGTATTTTTTATAAATAACTATTCTCAGCTGGCTGTGTTAAAACTAGGTTGGAGGTAGGGCATGCAATGATGTGAACAGGGCGTTGTTTTACATCTCGAACCTTTGACTCATTATATAGACCAAAAAAACTGAGCACAACTTTATTATTTATAAACAGTTTTTCTTTCTTTTTACTTTTTTGTTCTTTTTTCTTTTTTTAACATATCATAGTAACATAGTAAATGACGGCAGAAAAAGACCTGCATGGTCCATCCAGTCTGCCCAACAAGATAAACTCATATGTGCCACTTTTTGTGTATACCTTACCTTGATTTCTACCTGTCTTTTTCAGGGCACAGACCGTAGAAATTTGCCCAGCACTAGCCCCGCCTCCCAACTACTAGCCCCCCCCCCCCCCCCACTGGCTCTGCCACCCAATCTCCGCTAAGCATCTGAGGATCCATTCCTTCCGAACAGGATTCCTTTATGTTTATCCCACGCATGTTTGAATTCCGTTACCATTTTCATCTCCACCACCTCCCGCGGGAGGGCATTTCAAGCATCCACCACTCACTCCGTGAAGAAATACTTCCTGACATTTTTCTTGAGTCTGCCCCCCCTTCAATCTCATTTCATGTCCTCTAGTTCTACCGCCTTCCCATCTCCGGAAAAGGTTCATTTGCGGATTAATACCTTTCAATTATTTGAACGTCTGTATCGTATCACCCGTTTCTCCTTTCCTCCAGGGTATACATGTTCAGGTCAGCAAGTCTCTCCTCATACGTCTTGTAATGCAAATCCCATACCATTCTCGTAGCTTTTCTTTGCACTGCTTCAATTCTTTTTACATCCTTAGCAAGATACGGCCTCCAAAACTGAACACAATACTCTAGGTGAGGCCTCACCAACGACTTATACAGGCCAATCAACACTTCCTTTCTTCTGCTGGTCACACCTCTCTCTATACAGCCTAACAACCTTCTAGCTAAATAGATTGTGTGCAGAGCAATCAATAAAATATGTATTTTATTGATATATATTTGTATATCCATCAAAAGATTGATAAGCACGTTCCATATCAATGTAACATAGTAACATAACTTAGTAGATGACGGCAGAAAAAGATCCGCACGGTTCATCCAGTCTGCCCAACAAGATAAACTCATATGTGTATACCTTACCTTGATTTGTACCTGTCTTTTTCAGGGCACAGACCGTATAAGTCTGCCCAGCACTATCCCCTCCTCCCAACCACCAGCCCCGCCTCCCACCACCGACTCTGGCACAGACCGTATAAGTCTGCCCACCACTATCTTCGCCTCCCCACCACCAACCCCTTTTCCCCCCACCAGCTCCACCATGGTTGCAACACAAGCTATGGATTGATTCTTACAAGTTTAAACAAAGTACACGTGCAAATGCTTCGAAGAATAGAAACAAAAATTAAATTAAAAATGTTGAACCAAATAAAAAAAAAATCAAAGGTTAAAAACTATAGAACCATAAAAAACCAAAAACTTCCTTCTTCTTTTACATTATAAATCAAAACATACCACTATGTTTGGGACTCTCTCTACAGTTGACAGTATTTTTTTAAAAAGGTCATATCTATGTGCTTTTCAAGTGTTGAAAAATCTTTATATGCTAAAAAAAATGTTAATTAAACAGAGAGGTGGAAAGGAGCTGCCAGAGGATAAATAATTCTGCACTGCAGTTTTGGCCAATGAAGCACACAGCAATAGATTTAGATTTTGGGAACTGCTCTTGCAGTGTATGAGGAATCCTGATGACATTCAGCTTCCATATAATCTCGTTCATTTAGCAAAGGCCCCCGATGCAGGCATTCAGCCAAAACATGGCTGTGTTGGGTCTATCTAATAACAGCATATGGTTTGTGTGGTTGTTTCTCCACTTGCCTGTCTCCATTCTTTGTGTGTCCTGGTGTGTTCTTCTTTTGTTGTTTGTATCAATGTGACACCTTAACATTCCGTTCAAATTCCCACATTAACTGCATGGTGTAGAAAGGGGCAGGAAGTGGGGTATAGACTGTACCTTGCAATTAACACATCATAAATGACCACACATTAAACTACCATGGAAAATCATGCAGATCACTTAATGCCACCTAAGTAGGTGGTAAGTGCATGCACATTATCTGCAGTGCACTTAGGGGCCCTTTACTAAAGGATTGGCACACACGCGCCAATCCAGAATTACCGCAGGAGAAGTTCCCACCCCCAGCATGCGCCATTTCTGCCACTACAAAAAATTCAGATCGGTAGGGAAAGCACCTAGCACATACACAGAACAGTCTCTCAGTAAGTGTCCATGTTCTGTGCGTGCCCAGGAATTATTTAATCATTTTGTCCCGCTGCTGAGTTCTCTCCTATTCCCTGTAGTGCTCTGATACTGGCTGCACACTCCCCTTTCCCCTGATGCTGGCTCCACCTTCCTCCTGTGGCTTACTTACTTGCACACTTGGGAATCTCCTCCTTGCTGAAAGCTCTCCAGCTGACATCATAAAGGGGGGCTTTCCCCAGCCGATTGGCTGTCTGCTTTTGTTTCTCCACCCCTCTAAGCTGTTTTCTGGGTTTTTTTTTTTTTCCAAATCCTTTTTATTGGTTTTTTATAATATAGAACATTATCATGAGTTACAACGTTTCAAAATTTACTACATACAGCTGAAATTCTTAGTACACTCCTGCTTCATTACCCTTTGCCCTCCCCCCCCCGTGTCATGGTGGTGCTGGATTCTGTTCTTGAGATTGTTCATATGGTTGCCAGAGTTTGTCAAAGGCTCCCATTCTCCTTCTTCTTATGGCTGTTAGTTTTGCCATCTGATACATAAAGTCAACTTTTTGCAGCACCTTTTGTATTTCAGGTGGCTGTGGTTTTTTCCAGTCTCTTGCTATTGCTATTTTGGCTGCCACTAGATATTGCGTAGCCAGCTTGTGTTGGAGTCCTGTTAATGATATCGGTTTCAAATGTAGGAGGCAATTTTCCGGCCTGCATGGGTAGGGGTGTTGTAGCACTTTAGTTATCAATGTGATCACCGTCCTCCAATATGCTGCTATCCTCTGACAGTCCCACCAAATATGCATAAAAGTGCCTCTGGCTCCACATCGCCAGCATTCTCCTGATGTCTCTGGGTATAAATATTGTAGTCTATCTGGCATATAATACCACCAGTAATATATTTTGAAACCATTCTCAATTGCACTCTGAGCCATTGAGGGTTTAAACAAGTATCGGTAGCCTCTCTTCCAGCTTTCTTTTGAAAATGTGCATTGCAATGTTCCCTCCCATCTGCTAACATAGGTTACCTGGGGGTCTGTTCGTTGTAGCAATGCTAGGTATAGGCGTGATACACTTCCCTTCCCCCCTCCCTTTCTCAGAGCTACTTCCAGAGATGTTTCCCCCAATTCCAACTCTTCTCGGGCCCTGGTATGTATATAATTACGTATACAGCAGTAAAATACTTGATCTTTGGCCTGCAGACCGTATTCCTCCTGTAATTCTGCAAAGCCTATTATCTTATTATTCTCCCATAATTGGCCCAGTGTGTGTAGCCCTGCTCGTGTCCAGTGTCTGTAGGCTATCTCAGTAGCTCCTAATGGGAACCCTGGGGCCTTTCGTATTCCTGTCTGATGATAGTATGTTCGTTCTGGGAACCACTGTTTCCTGATTTGGTGCCAGGTGGACAGAATATGCCCTACCCCTATGGGCGCCCTTTGCCCTATACTCCTCAGTTCTTTATTTGGTAGCCACAGAATATCCCCCACTTCTCTCATCCCCAACCAGGACCTTTCCCAATGTAACCATTTTTTATTGACTGCCGGTTGCCAATCTGCTAAGATTCTCAGTTGGGCCGCTTGGTAGTATATGAAGAAATTCGGGACTCCCATCCCACCCCTCTCTTGCGGTTAAAACATTATGGCACGCCTCACCCGTGGTGGCCTTTTTCTCCAGATGAAAGCAAACATCTTTCTATTGAGGCGAGCAAAGAAACTTCGAGGGATTGGGATAGGTAGTGCCATAAACAGATACAATAATTTCGGCAACATCATCATTTTAATGGCATTTATACGCCCCATCCATGAGATGTTCAAACCTTCCCATCTATCAAGCTCTGCTAATAATTCTGTTATTTTCATTGGAAAATTTGCCTCATATAAATCTTCCATTTTAGGTGTAATCTGTATCCCCAGATATTTGATGGATTTTGTGGCCCATATGAACGGGAATGCCGCTTTCATCTGCGTAACCTCCTGCCCAGGCATTGTGATGTTAAGGATTTCGGTCTTGCTAATGTTTACCTTAAAACCTGATCGTTCCCCATATTGCTTCATTATCTCTACTGCCCGCCGCACAGAGGGCTCAGGGTTTGTCAATGTCATCAGGATATCGTCTGCAAATAACATCAGCTTATGCTCCCTCTTCCCTCTTACTACTCCCTTGACTCTTGTATCTGCTCTAATGTTACAGGCCAGTGGTTCAATTGTTAGGGCAAACAGTAACGGGGAAACTGCACATCCCTGCCTGGTACCTCTTTGGAGTTTTATTGGCTCTGAATATGAGCCATTGATTTTTAGTACTGCCAATGGGGCCTGGTATAATAATTGCAGCCATTTCAAGTATCCTCCCTCTATTCCAATCCTCTGAACCAGTGCAAACAAGAATGGCCATTCCACTTGATCAAATGCTTTTTCTGCATCGATCGAAAGTACTATGGCTGGCTCCTGTTCGTCTCTCATCTGCTGTAGTACATGTAATAAGCATCTTGTGTTGTCAAAGGCCTGACGGCCTGATATAAACCCCACCTGATCTTCGTGGACTAGCCTGGGCAATACCTTTTGCAGCCTATTTGCCAATATTTTTGTGAATATTTTATAATCTATATTTAAGAGAGATATTGGCCTGTAGGACCCACATTGCTGTGGATCCTTGCCCAGCTTAAGCAATAAGGTCACTGCTGCCAGTTGCCAGGAGTAAGGTAGCTCCCGCGCCTGGTCAAATGACCGGAAGAGCCGCAGTAGCAGTGGTGCCAGAGTATTTGCATACAATTTATATATTCTAGCTGGGAAGCCATCTGGCCCTGGTGCTTTAGCATGGGGGAGTGCTCTAATCGCTTCCTTGATCTCCTCCAGCTCTATGGGCATCGAAAGTTTTTCTCTTTCCCCCTGTGACAGCTGGGGTATTTCTATCCCTTGCAAGTATTCTTCTATATTATTGGGGGCTACCTCCACTTCAGATTTGTACAGGTTAGTGTAAAATTCATGGAAAGTAGCTTGAATGTCACCTGTTAGTGTGACCGTTTGGCCTTGCTGTGTTATAAGACTATGTATCTGATTACGGGAAGCCTGTTTTTTAAATTTGTTCGCTAATAGTCTACTCGCTTTATCCCCCAGCTCATAATATTCCTGTTGCACTTGTTGCAGTTGACTAGCCACCTCTGCCATCTGTAATTCATTAAGTTGCATTCTAGTTTTATGAAGCTCAATCATTGCTTTTTTATCCATGGGATCTGCTTTATGTTGTCGCTCTGCCTGCTCTATCGTCTCCCTTAGTTCCCTTTCTTTAGCTTCTTTTGTTTTTTTCAGATGGGCCTTGAGGGCGATAAGCTGACCTCTCAGTACTACCTTTAGACCCTCCCATAAGCTCTCTGGGTGGATGTCTCCCAAATCATTAAATTCCAAGTATTCCTTTATATACTGCTCAATCTTTCCCACATTTTCCGGCTCGTTTAAGAGTGCCTCATCTAACCGCCAATATCTTTGTCCTCCTGCTTCTCTCCAAAACCTGAGCCTGAGAAATACCGGGGCATGGTCTGACCACGTACGTATTTCTATATGTACCTTCTGCATGGCTTGCGCCACTACCCCATCCCCCAACCAGAGATCTATTCTCGAATAGGAGTTGTGTGTGGGTGAATAGAAGGTATAGTCTTTATCATGTACATGTGTTGTTCTCCATAAATCCACCAAGCCCCACCTCTTTATAAATCTCTTCAAAATCTCTCTATCTTTCTTAGCATACCCCGCCTGTCCCGTTGAGTTGTCTACAGGGGCGTAGCCACGGGTGGGCCTGGGTGGGCCCAGGCCCACCCACTTTCCCTCCAGGCCCGCCCAGGCGCCCATTCACATCCTTCGCTCGCTGCTTCTCCCCAGGCTCCACTTCGCTGCATCGCTCAGCATTCTGCTTCTTGCCTGTCGCGCGATGCTGCCATTCATGCAGTCGGCGGTGCTCTCCCCTGCCGCGTCCATCCGGTCCTAACAGGAAGTGCATCAGAGGACCGGATGGACGTGGCGGGGGGGGGGAGCGCGGCTGCCTGTGTGAAAGCCTGCGCAGCGTGCAGCGTGGCGGGCGAGAGGAAGAGTGCAGGGAGCGACGATCATGCGGCGAAGCGGAGCCTGGGGAGAGGTGCGCATAGCTACATTTGGTGCTCACTCAGCCAAGGTACTGGGCAGGCAGCGGAGCAGAGGGAGAAATCTTGTTTAGTGGGAGGAGAGGGAGAAATGCTGCCTGGAGGGAGAGGGGGAGAGGGACAAGAGATATGGGGTGGATGGAGAAGGAGAAATGTTGCATGGAGGGGGAGGGAGAACACAGGGAGAAATGTTGGACACAGGTGAAGAGGAGGAGAGATGGTGCATGAGGGTGGAGGGAAGGAAGAGAGAGAGAGACAAAGGGGTAGAGGGGGGCAAGAAAGGGAGAAATCTTGTATATGGGGCTGGAGGGGAGGGAGAGATGGTGCACGGAGAAGAGAGGGAGAAATGTTGGGCATGACAGTGGATGGGAAGAAGGGAGAGACGCTGTATGGGTGGAGGAGAAAGACATATTGGACCTGGGGCACAAGGGAGGGGGAGACAGAGATGGTGGACAATGGGAGAGAGACAGAAATGTTGGACATGGTGGAGGAAGGAAGAGAATGCTGCATGGGAAGGAGGGGGAAGACAGCTATTGGATCTGGGGTACAAGGGAGGGGGAAAGAAGGATGTGGACAATGGGAGAGAGGGGGAGATGTAGGACATGGGGTTGGATGAGAGGCAGGGGAGATTCATAGGAGAGGGGAGAGAGGGAGATATTGGATCCAGGAGCAAATGAGAATGATGGAGAGATGCCAGACAATGGGAGGAAAGAGAGAGGGAGAAATGCTGGACCATGGGGAGGAGAGAAGGGACAGGGGTGGAGTGAAGAGAAGGGACAGGGAGCTAGAAGGGTGGATGGAGGAAGATGCTGGGAATGGTGGAACCATGTGGGAGATGCTGGAGGGGGGAGGAGGAAGAGGGTGGCAAGGAAATGGATGAGAGGATAGTGATTACAGAAGATAGAAATATAGTAATGGGGAGTAGATTAAAGATGAATGGGAATGGCTGGAGAAGGAGTGAGTTGGGTAATGGGAGAGCTAGTGGGTGAGAGAAGAAGATGACGATCTGATAGGCAGCTGTAAAGTAAAAAGAAGGAGAAAGGCGGGAAAGAGAGTAAAATTTGAGTTGACAGAGGCAGAAAATAAAAAAAAAAGAGGAAGCAGCTAAAAAGGAATGATCAGTATGTCGGAGGTAGATGTAGTGAGGGAATAGACAGTAGAGAGGAGAAAAGACAAATGCACAGCAGTCACTTGAAGGAGAATTAGTAGACGCCAGGAAATTAGAAGCAACATAATGAAAAAATAAAATGTCCAGACATTAAAGGTAGAAAAAAGCATTTTATTTTGAATGTTTAAATGGAATATGTTAGCTTTGTGAAAAGTGCATAGCAAATGTCTTTGCATTGTGTTCAGAAATGCATTTTTGTTTTTATTTCTTCAGGGTTGTAGTACATGTTAAGTTTAACTTCTTGGGGTTCTCAATTCAATTTTTGTGTAAATATTTTTATTTCTAACTTGTGATCCCTTGTTCTGTTTTTGGTGAGGGTCTGTCAGTGTGATAGTAATGGCAGGTACAGAAATCGGAAGGGAGGCAGGGAAGAGAGGGGATTGGAGAGAGTGCCCTCCTTTATTTTCCTACCTGGGCCAGAGCATGTCTAACACTGGCCCTTACCCTTGCTTTATAGCTGATGGGGCTCCCCAAGCATCCATCCTCCAAAGGCAGTCAGAGCTCCCTTCTACCAAGCTCTGCAGTTGGCGACAGCATCTTTGAGTTACTGACAACTAAGGATGCAAGGGGTGCCAGCTTTGGTCGCTTAGGGATGTTGCTGCTGCCTGCCAAGCTTGGTAAAGGGAAGTTCTGGCCACTTTCAGAGGAAGTCTTCAGCTGACAGAGTTTGAGGATCCTCATTAGCTAAAGTATTTATATTTTGAGGTGAAGGTAGGGCGAGGCAGAGAAACTTTTGTGCCACCCACTTTGGGCTCAGGCCCACCCAGAATTGGTTTTCTGGCTACGCCACTGGTTGTCTAATGTCAAATTGAAATCTCCTCCTATTAAAAGCTGCCCTTGGACATTCTGTTGTATTTTTTGCTCAATCTCTTCCAGGAACTTGCCCTGTCCTTCATTAGGTGCATATAGTGTAACAAATGTATACTGAACATTACACAGTGATGCTACTACCAGTAAGAACCTACCCGCTTTATCAGACACACTTTTAGTAATTTTCCAGGGCAGTGTATCCAAGAATGCCACAAGTACTCCCCCCTTTTTATAGTTTTGGCTGCTGGTTGAATGTATTACCCTCGGATACCTCCTGTGGGCTATCAATTTCTCATGACATTTCTTTAAATGCGTCTCTTGCAACATAATTATGTCACTTTTTAATCGCAACATCTCTTTGAACATTCGCTTACGCTTTACTGGCGAATTGAGGCCCTGGAATGTTACACAACTAAACTGACTTTGCATGTTCTGACCCATTTTGTTTGCCTATTCAGCCACCACCAGACACTTAAACACTGTCCCCATCCCTTCCCCTCTTCCCTTCCCACCCCATTCCAATTAAGACATGCCCCAATAACCTCTTGAGTCATGTCTGTTGCTGAGAGGGGTGACGTCTCCCTTCGTCTCTCAGCTTATTCTGTATGTCCTCCCCCATGAGATGGTTTCTCTCACCATTTATCTGTTCCGCTGTTCAGTTCTACTTTTTCCTTCAGGATTCTCTGTTGCTCCTTTCACTTTCCTGCTTGTGGGTGCAAGTGTTTCCCGGATATCTGCCTTCTCAAACGTCCACCCCCCTGCGATACTCTTTGCCATTTGGGTTTGATGGATCGTGTTGTACCTTCCTGTTCGTACTGGCGAGGGTCTTCCGCTGTCTCCGTGTGTTTCAAATATTCCTGCGCGTCCTCCAGCGATGCCACTCTCCTCTGTTTTCCCTCTCGGATGAAGGTGAGCGCAAATGGATATTGCCATTTGTATGATACGCCTTCCTCCCTTAGCTGCGCTGTTAGTGGCCGCAATTCTCCCCGGCGCTTTAGAGTCATTGCAGATAGATCTTGATATAACTCAATCGGATAACTCTCCCACGTCACGGGGCTCGCCACTCTCGCCCTCCTCATCACAGCTTCTTTAACTTTAAAGTCTTTGAAGCATGCCACTATGTCTTTAGGCTGGTTTGATTTTCGCGCGCCCAATGCGCGATGTGCACGCTCTAGTCGAACTGAAGCTTTATCATATGGCTTATCCTCTGTGGACAATACCTGCGCTGCAATAGACTGCACCACCTCTTCGCAGTTGTTAAATTCGGGAGATTCCGGCACCCCGCGGATTCTAATATTGGAGCGCCTGCTCCGGTTCTCCAGATCCTCGATTTTGTCCATGAGGTATCTGGCTTCTGTTTTTCTCTCGTTTATTTGCTGCTCTACTGCCTTGATTGTTTCTGCTTGTTCTTCCTGATTATTTTCAACCTCCATCACGCGGTTGCCAAGTTCTGTTATTTCTCCTCTTAATTCTGAACTCAGCTGTGCAAAGTCCCTTCGCACTTCCTTGAGTTCTGTTTTTATTTCTTGAAACCACGTGCATAATTTTGCCCAAATCTCCGGCTCTACCTCCGTTCTTTCAATCGGCGGGCTGCCTCGTGCTTGTTTTGGTTCAGTCCGCTCCGCTCTCGAGGCATGGGCGCCATTTTCTTCCGCCGCCTGCCCTCCGTTTCTTTCTTTTTGCTGGTATGAAAACGCTGCTAAATCTGGCGTTTTAAGCTTAGATTGTGACATCGCTCGATTCCACTTTGCTTCACCTGCCGGAATCTGCTTCTTCTATCGTTCCCCTGGGGGTAGGAGCGCTAGATAATCGCTATTTTAAAGCTGGTAGACGGGAGCTCCGTTTTCACTGCTCCATTTGCTATCGTGACGTCACTTCCTCTGTTTTCTGCTTTCTGACACTGTTTTGCATCAGGACCATGACATTGTCAGGAGGGTGATGCCCCTGTTGTATACAGAGATAAATGTGTTTTGGAGATTGAAGATCTTCTTAAAAGGAGGTTGTTATGGCAAAAGTGGGAGAACAAAAGATATGCAAATGAGCTGCAAGAGTGGAGGAATAGTCTGGTTTTAGAACAAGTCAGTTCTCCCTCTAGTGCCTCAGGTACAAATCGAGATTGTAAACCCTCTGGGGCAGGGACCTACTCACTGTACTGAATGTTTCTTGCCTGGAACCTGGATTTAGAAAAGATAGGTAATTTTAAATGCAAAAACCGACATCATAATCTATCACATCATAAATAAGAACCAGTCAGCACCTGGCCCATCAAAGGCATTGCTTAGTCCATCGTTGTGGTCACCATGGAAGAAAGCTAACCGGATATCTGCAGGGCCCTCCAATACCTCTAGGAACACGAGAGAAGACACATTACTCCAGAGCTGGAAGGCTGTCTTCACCACCATCCTCATCTGCTGTTCTGCAAGATACCACGGCCAGTTCACTATCCGGTATGTCAGGTGATGTTTATACCACTTCTTGCCTGCAATGTGCAAAACAGTAAAGTTTTAGATCATCTATACACAAACAGTTCTTATCATAAACCTGTTTTTTTCCCCAGTATAAAGAACAGTGTTTATTTAAATTGATGAGAATAAGCTATTCAATGTTCAATCACCTGGATACTTATCAGTGTAATTCATCAGTATGTCCCTTCCCATATGCTTAGATCTTCCTTCCACAGATTGCTGGATATTCCACCTTTAGAGCTTTGCCCCGGTGTGAGATGGAGGAATAAAGCTTTTAGCACTTTAGGTCCCCTTTATTAGAACAAACTACCTCAGGAGCTCAGGGGTATGCTGACATTATTAGCATTTAGATTAGGCATAAAGACATTTTTTAAACATTTGCTTATTTCCGATCTGACAAAGAAGGGCAACCTTCGAAAGCTAATCAAGAAACGTATCAAGTTATGTCCAATAAAAAAGGTATCATCTTATTTTCTTTTCCATGTTTTATTTTGTTTGTTTTCTATTGATAACAATGTGTTATAGAAATCATTGCTACATGTGATCAATTATAACCATTTGGAAGAGAAATCAGTGGTCACCTTATTCCTCTGGCCGAGGTTCTGCAGTGCCCTACTGTTATACTCAGAAAGGAAGAGAACACAGAAAACCTACTTTGATAGAAATTCAAGTAGCGCTTCTTTCTCCCAGTCTTGGAATCTCTCCCCACAAACAGGGCTTTCACCCGCTCTGCCCACTGACCATGGCTTTCAACATCTCCAACGCCACAGCGTGGCTTGGCCATCTGGTGGAATGTAGCAGCATCAAGCACCCCACTAACTGGGAGATGGGAGACCCACTGGAACTCTCTGGAAGGAACAGGAAACAATCAATGCCACAGCACTAAGGAGCCCCTTCCCATCTCCATGACAGTACAATCATTTCACAGAAGAGCAGATTCACAATTGATCTGGCAATAAGTCATTGTGATGAGATGCATAGCTGGCATTAAGTGTTTAAAGAGAGGATCTAGAGATATGGTGAGTTATCCTTCCTGCAGGCAGACTTGCCATACAAGGTCAGACCAAATGTTTATCAAGCAGAATCTCAGATCTCTGTGACTGGGATGTACTACTACTACTTAACATTTCTAGAGTGCTACTAGGGTTGCGCAGCGCTGTACAGTTTAACAAAGAAGGACAGTCCCTGCTCGAAGGAGCTTACAATCTAAAGGACAAAATGTCAAGTTGGGGCAGTCCAAGTTTAGGCATCCTTCAAGTCAAGAGAGCATAGCCAGTCTTGATCCTGAATCATGGGGCATTAAAAGGGGTCAACCTTGCTTAGAAAAAATTCAGCCTCTACTGTAAGGCTGTCTGGGACCGATATGGGAATTGTGACTATGCTCATCTGGAGCCAGTCAAACACTCATTCCCTGTTTTGACTTGGAAGCAGGTTGGGACTTCTGGGCTCTCTGTTGCCTGGAGAACATAGTAATTTGGAGGGGCATAATCGAACGGCACCGGCCAAATCGATGGCCGGCCATCTTCGGGGCCAGCTCCGCAAACGGACGGAGCCAACCGTATTTTCGAAATACGGTTGGGCCCTGCTAAATCAACATTTAGGTAAATATTGCGATTGCCGGCTTTGTTTTTCAGCCATAATGGAAACCGGACCCGGCCATCTCAAACCTGGCGAAATACAAGGCATTTGGGCGTGGGAGGAGCCAGCATTTGTAGTGCACTGGCCCCCCTGACATGCCAGAACACCAACCGGGCACCCTAGGGGGCACTTCTAAACATTAAAAAAAAAAAGGTCCCTTACCTTGGGTGCTGAGCCCCCCAAATCCCCCCGAAAACCCACTCCCCACAACTCCACACCGTTACCGTAGCCCTAAGGGGTGAAGGGGGGCACCTGCATGTGGGTACAGTGGGTTTTGAGGGGGGTTGGAAGGCTCCCCTTTATCACAACAAGTGTAACAGGTAGGGAGGGATGGGCCTGGGTCCACCAGCCTGAAGTGCACTGCACCCACTAAATACTGCTCCAGGGACCTGCATACTACTGTCAGGGAGCTGGGTATGACATTTGAGGCTGGCAAAAAATGTTTTTTACATTATTTTTTTGAGGGTAGGAGGGGGTTGGTAACCACTGGGGGAGTAAGGGGAGGTGATCCCCGATTCCCTCCGGTAGTCATCTGGTCAATTGGGGCACTTTTTTGTGACTTGGTCCTAAAAATAAATGGACCAAGTCCAGCCGGCCAAATGCTTGTTCGAGCCAGTCATCTTTTTTCCATTATAGGGTGAAGCCGGCCATCTGGTAACAACACCCCAGCCCCGCCCCGCCTTCTGTACCCTCCCTTGAAGGTTGGCCGGCTCCGCAATGAAAAAGCAGTTCGCGCCGGCCAAATTCGGCTTTCAATTATACCGATTTGGCCGGGATGAGGAGATCGCCGGCCATCTTCCGATTTGTGTCGGCAGATGACCGGCGATCTCTTTCGAAAATGATCTGGATAGTAACATAGTAGATGACGGCAGAAAAAGACCTGCACGGTCCATCCAGCCTGCCCAACAAGATAAACTCATATGTGCTACTTTTTGAGTATACCTTACCTTTTGTATCTGCCATTTTCAGGGCACAGACCGTAGAAGTCTTGCCCAGCACTAGCCCCGCCTCCCAACCACCAGCCCCCGCCTCCCCCCACCAGCTCTGCCACCCAATTTCAACTAAGCTTCTGAGGATCTATTCCTTCTGAACAGGATTCCTTTATGTTTATCCCACGCATGTTTGAATTCTGTTACAGTTTTCATCTCCACCACCTCCCGCAGGAGGGCATTCCAAGCAGTGGCGTAGCCAAGGGTGGGCTGGGGTGGGCCCAGGCCCACCCACTTTAGGTTCAGGCCCACCAAGTAGCAGCACACCTATAATGTGGCTGGCAGGGACCCCAGGCCCCACCAGCCAAAAACTCCCAACAACTGTTTGCTGCCGGTGAAAATCTGCTATTTAAAAGGTATATGGGGGAGAGGGGATGTTTGAAAGACCATATGGCATGTAGACAAGAGAGGGAGAAACCAAATCACTTGTAGGACAAGGCGGAGTGCTGCCCACCCACCTTGGGTCCAGGCCCATCCAAACTTGAGTGTCTAGCTACGCTCCTGATTCCAAGTATCCACCACTCTCTCCGTGAAAAAATAATTCTTGGCATTTTTCTTGAGTCTGCCCCCCTTCAATCTCATTTCATGTCCTCTAGTTCTACCGCCTTCCCATCTCCGGTAAAGGCTCGTTTGCAGATTAATACCTTTCAAATATTTGAACGTCTGTATCATATCACCCCTGTTTCTCCAGTGGTAGGTCCTCCACTGCCTTTATCCAGAATACCTCCCAGATGCAGATGCTGAGCCAGGAGTGGGCTGGAACAGTGACTTGAAGGTTTCAGAATGGTTCTTGATGAGGTCTGTTACCTCTACCTTGTCACCAAAAAGGCTGTCCTCATAGCATGAAGCATTCACCAGCTTTTCCTGAACTGCTGGTTCAAGGTCTGAAGTGCACAAGCAGATGAGTCTGCACAACCCAGAAGAGTCTGCATAGCATGTCAAAAGCATCATACATTGTCCATACCATGTGTTTTCCATACTCCTACTCTTTCGCTACAAGCTGAGGAGTTCCTTAGCTTTTGCTTAAGGAAGAGTATAAGCAAACTCTGCCAACTACGGCAGATAAGCATAGCATTCTGATAAAACTTATTCTGAAAACACTCCAAGGTCTTAGCCTCCCCCCTCCTTGAAAGTCCTGAGAAATAAGTCTTGGAGCTTTTGGCCCTTTTGAGAGTACATATGACCACCATGGAATGGTGAGGAAGCTGGAGCTTCCCGAATCCAGGAGATTTTCTATATAGATAGTGGGCCTTCTTGTTCATCTGGTGTCACCCACTGCTTCTTCTATATGAGCTTAAGGATTCTGTGCACTGTTACAGCTTCCTTAGTGGAGAAGGGGACTGCATCAAACTGAAATCAGCTCAGGGCTCATCATCAAATCAAATGGGATGAACCTAGCCATCTCCCTGAGGGAGACTTCCTCCTTTTGTGAGGAGGGGAGGAGTCTGGGGCAAGGCCAGAGGACCCTCCTCCAAGAGGATCTCTGGTGCCTCATGTTATGCTGTTTCCCACGGGACCCAACACCGCCACCTCTCGCACTATGCCCTGCACACCACCAATGACCAGATCCAAAATGGCTCCCCCTCTCGTCAGTTCCTGGACCAGCTGCTTCAAGAAGCAGCTGTTCATTACATCTAGAAATGTTATCTCCATGGCACTTCCTGATGTAACATTTATCTAGTCAATATTGGGGTAATTGAAATCAACAGTAATAGCAATGCAATTCTACTAAGATACAACCGAGTATTGGAGGTGTACAATCGCTAGTATACATTTCATGTATACTAGCGATTGTACACCTCCAATACTCGGTTGTATCTTAGTAGAATTGCATTGCTATTACTGTTGATTATATTCTACTATCCCTTTGGGGACAATCAGTGTAACTGACGTGAGGGAGAATTATAATGGCGCAAGATTGGAGAACAGGGTTTGGCTTCCTGCAAAATCAGAAGGATGAAATTTTGAATATACCTGGTTTATCCTTGAATAAAACAGCAACAGATGGGGTTGATAAATGGTCAGAAATTTTGAATTTGCACAAGACACTTGTAAAATTGGAATTACACAGCGCTTCTCTAGCGGATTATTGCAGGCAAGAGATAATTCCTAGAGGTTTACGCATGTTGAGAGGACCAAGGATGTTCCAAGAAGATGAAACGTTTGTCTCACAGTGGAACATGATACTAAATAGGTGTTCGTTGGATTTAATGGTGCTCTTGGTTAAAAGATCGCAGGAGCAAACTGTTATTGAAAAACAGCGGTGTGATGAATTATTGAAAGCTCAAGAAGCCTCTAGTACTTATGTAGAGGAGCATAGGGAGTTAACATTTAAAATTGAAAAATTTCAGAAAGAATTAAAAATGCAAAAGATAAAAAAATTCCAACGTGATGAACGTGATTATGGGGAAGGCTATGTATATCCGTGGATGAGAAAGGAACAAACAGAAAAAGGCAATAATAAAAAAGAAACTAGGTTTCAATTTACATCTAATAGTTCCAGTAGCGGGGAAGATGCAGATGAGACGTCTGGGGAGAAGGACAACAGTATGCGAGGAAGGCAGGGGAACAAAGGTTGGCGGGCTCGAGGAAGAGGATACAGAGGCCAGGGTCAGCGGCCACAAACGAGATCACAGCGGCACGGCCAGCAGTGGTAAATTTGTCTACTAGAGTGTTGAAAAAAGAAGAAATGAGTGTGTTAAGTAGAGGACTCACATTTGTACCGACCAATTTTCATGATGCCTTCCAAATACGTATGGATGTGGAAAAGTTCATTCGCAAGTTGAATTTGAAATTGTTTTTTTCAATGTCGGATCAAGAACATACATTAGATAGGTCTATCGTAAGTGAACCTTCAAAATGGACCCCTTCAGGTGTTCTGGATGCGGGGTTAGCTACGTTCAAAAAATGCATTCTTTATGATTTAGAGAGAGAGGAGGCTGTTTTACCGAAGAGGGGTTTAAATTTAAATGTCAAAGAACGGACTGCTTTGAGAGATTTGAGAAATGATATCGCCATTGTCATTCGTAAGGCTGACAAAGGTGGGGCTGTCGTGGTTCAAGATACAGCTGATTACATGGCAGAATTGTATCGACAATTATCTGACACGACCACGTATGAAGAAGTGGTTGATGACCCCTCGATTCGGATACAAGCTCTTCTTCAAGATTTGTTGATTGAGGGTAGAAGCTTAGGATTTCTTACTAAGAAAGAATTTGCTTTTTTGGATTTTCGTGGCTTTAAAATTCCCATTTTTTATACCTTACCTAAGATTCATAAAAGCCTATTCAAACCACCTGGGCGCCCTATAGTGGCAGCTAGGGGGTCGTTATTAGAACGTCCAGCACAATATATAGACAAGATTTTGCAACCTTTTTTGTCTGAGATTGACTCTTATGTGAAGGATAGTTCTCATTTTTTACGACTTTTGGAAACGAAGAGAGCTGAAATGCTTGGCACCACGTTGTTGGTGACGTTAGATGTCTGCTCGCTTTATACCTCGATCCCTCAAAATGAAGCGATTGGGATTTTGGAATATACATTGGACAGAAGAGAGCGGCCTCATTTGGTTCCCACAGAATTTGTATTGAATTTGATTAGGATTACATTATCTGAGAACTATTTCACTTGTAATAAAAAATATTACATACAGAAAACGGGAATATCTATGGGAGCAGCCTGTTTGCCCACCATCGCAAATTTATTTATGGAACATTTTGAACGTCTATGGGTGTACAAATCACGATGGAATCGTTTTTTGAAATGTTGGTGGAGGTACATAGACGACGTTTTTGTCCTATGGAATGGTACTTCTACTGAACTACATAAATTCGTGACATACTTAAATGGGTGCCATGAGACTATCAAATTTGAATATGCCCATAGTGATGTTTCCATTTCCTTCTTGGATGTACAGGTTAACATAGTCCAGAACAAATTGGAGACGTCTGTGTTCATTAAACCTACTGATAGGAACACCACATTACATTTTCAAAGTATGCACCCTAGTCATTGCAAAACGAATATTCCTTTTGCACAATTTTTGCGATATCGTAAAATCTGTTCAACTACTGAGGGATATTTTCAACAGACTTCTCATTTACAACGAAATTTAGAAGATAGAGGTTATCCTAAGTCCTTAGTATCTCGAGCAAGGAAACGTGCTTTTTTTAACCACAGAGAATGGCTGCTCAATCCTGACATAAATGCAGCGGAGCAACAAGAGGTGGTGACTTTTGTAACAAAATATAATATACATACTAATAGAATGGTGAGGATCATTAAAAAACATATGGCAATGTTGCATATTTATCCTTGTTTCCGTGATTTAAGGATTTTGTTTGCTTACCAAAGACAGAGCAATTTGAATGATTTGTTATGTGCTGCTGATACATGGAATCGTGAGCATAATAGGGCTGCCAGGATAGGACAGCATAAAGCATGTGGGCAGTGTTCGGTGTGTCATAACATGCTGGAAGTTGATAAGTTCACGGATGCACATACGGGCAAGTCTTATCATTTAAAAACCTTGACGGATTGTCAATCAAAGAATGTGATCTATTTATTGAAATGTACTTGCAATCTATACTATGTGGGACAAACTTCTAGGATGTTAAAGACGAGGTTAATTGAACATAGACACTGTATACAAGCTAAGAAGACATATGAACCTTTGGTTTCTCATTGCCTTTTGAAACATCATGATTTTTGTGATTTGCAATGTGTAGTTCTGGAGCAAATTCAGGTTTCAGAACGCAGAGGAGATATAAGGAAGAAGTTAAGACAGATAGAACAGAGATGGATATACATGCTGCAGACCGTAATCCCTAAGGGATTGAACATCTCAATTGAGTGGAAAGCTTTTTTGTGAGTTGTGCACTTGTCAATAAAGTTGTTGCTGGGGACGTATCGCGTCTGGGATGAAGGATATGACGTATATATAGGAAGGAAGCGGGGTTCACGTTGAGGACGCCGACGAGAGGCAGTTTGATGCGGTGAAGTAAGGAACATGGAAGATAGCTGTCTGGACTAAAGTTCTGGCCCTTGAAACAGCCTAATTGTGGCGAAACAGGGTCTCCTGTTGGGCTTTGTGAACGCTGTATGCTGTTGAAGACAGTTTGGATTGACAGCTTTATGAACATTCAAGCTAAGTAACATTTGATTCACCGAATGCGTATAATTGGTATAAGCCTTTACCATTGAGTATTGTGGAAGGAGTATGTGCATGTATTTCATGAATAAGAAAAGTGGAGTTTTTTTTGTGAAGACTAATGATTGAAGAACAGGAGTACTCGAAAATTGAAAGGTGATTCTTACATAAGGAGTATTCTCCAGGGTTTCTGAAGTCTTTTTTTCTCCACATTTCATGTATACTAGCGATTGTACACCTCCAATACTCGGTTGTATCTTAGTAGAATTGCATTGCTATTACTGTTGATTATATTCTACTATCCCTTTGGGGACAATCAGGGTAATTGAAATCACCCATTATTATAGTGTTGCCCAATTTGCCAGCTTTCCTAATCTCTGTAAACATTTCTTTATCCATCTGTTCGTTCTTTCCCGGCAGACAGTAGTACAGCCCTATAAGAATACTCCTTCCCTTCACACATGCTGCTATCTGTGTCATGTGGAATGTTTATTTTATTTGACTCAATTTCCTCTTTAACACATAGCGCAACCTCCCCTCCAATTTGATCCTCTCTATCATTGCTGTACAATTTGTACCCTGTTAACACAGTGTCCCGTTGATTGTCCACTTTCCACCAAGTCTCTGAGATGCCTATTATGTCTACCTCATCATATTCTAACTCTTCCATCTTATTTTTAAGGCTTCTAGCATTTGTATATAGGCACTTCAAATTGTGTTAATTCCTTTGATGTACAAGCTGCTTAGAAGCTGAAAGGGATAATGTGCATCCTGCTCTCTCATTAAGCACATCTGATCGGAGACTATAACCACAGCTTTGCAAAGACTTACTACTTTGGCTGATGTGTTGGCAGAAAACTCAGGCACTGATACCTCCTGGATAGGATGGTTGGACAATGCCTTTGGAAAGTGGAAAAACTGCCTCATGTCTGGACTGACCACAATTATTGTTGTGATTGTTGTTTTTATACTTCTCGGCTGTTGCATTATACCTTGTGCTAGAAGTTTAGTGGAACGCTTAATTGAAACCGCTTTGAGCAAGCAAGATCCTATGGGACAATATGTAGTGTATGAAAAAAAATGATTCGTACTGTTACACCTGAACTGTATGCTGATCTTGCACATATAAACCTTATAGATGATGCTCTTAATGAAAGTCATATATAATGCATCCACGCAAGACCATCGTCCCTTGTAACCAAGTGCCAATGGGTAACTTAATAAGACCATGGGTGGCTGTTTTAAAGGGTTCCACCTACACCTTATTGTCTTGCTACACATTACCCTCTATCTGTTACACATCCTAGCCACCATACCTCACAATTATAGTACACTAGTGTCTCTCCTATTTACTATCCACCTCCTGGTGCTCATGCAATTGCCTAGCCATAATGGGTAAGTCAGAACTCAGTCTTTCCCCCTACTAAGGGATTCTCAGGCCTGCAACCTAACACAGCCTGGAATTGGAGCACTGATCATCTGCTTGCTGAGAACACACAGATCTTGAGGTGTGAATATTCACCTAGGAGCAGGACTACTGTAGGTGTCATAATAAAAACACTGGTAAGGTGAAGGTCTTGCTTACAAAGACCTTCAAGGGAGGAATTGTTTAAATGGGACATGCAGGTCATGAACCATAAAATAACTTTACAACAGTAACTGAGAATTATGAGCAAAGCTAGGCCTCTGTGAACAGGCTACGGACAGGTTAAGAGTCACTGAGAAGCTAAATAACAAGAATTACACAGAATGTGAATCTCATGTCAGCTTGCCCTTCTGTTGGAGAGACAGGCAGATATGGAGTCATAACAGAGATATGTGTGGCAGGAGAATACTGTGCATGAATGTAGTAATGTAAGGGGGAATTTGCTGCTGACCATGAAAGCAGATAATGAAAAGACACAACTTTGGCTCCTGGGAAGATGTTTTTTGCAAAGTAGGATAACCTTAGTGACCTCACTTATGATAAGCAAATATGTTATGAAGAACTTTGCTTCTGTAAGATAGAATTTACTAGAATATGCTGGAATATGTTAGAATATGCTGACTTTGTACTTCCAATACTAGCCTATGAGAGAAAAGGGTATAAAAGGAGAATCATGGCCAGAGGCAGAGAGCTAATGTCAGAGGTCACGTTTGTGTCCTGGTTGCTGTTTCATATGAGAAAGCAGGAAGCAGGCCAGGATAAGGAAAGAAGAGATGCCGGAGTACGGGAATGAGGTAAAGGCACTGAGCTGGCCTAGGGAAGTGGTGGTGGGGGAGGGGTGCATAGCTGAAGGTTCATCTAAAGCATCTGATACCTTTCTGCCAGCCCTGACTCCCGGATACGTGACTCTCACTTTATTAAGTACATAAGTATTGCCACACTGAGACAGACCAAAGGTCCATCAAGCCCAGTATCCTGTTTCCAACAGTGGCCAATCCAGGTCACAAATACCTGGCAAAATCTCAGAAAAGCGCAATACATTTTATGATGCTTATCCCAGAAATAAGCAGTGAATTTTCCCAAGTCAATTTAATAATGGTCTAGGAAGCTGTCCAGACCCTTTTTAAACCCCGCTAAGCTAACTGCCTTCACCACATTCTCTGGCAACGAATTCCAGAGTTTAATTACACATTGCGTGAAGAAACATTTCTCCAATTCGTATTAAATTTACTACTTTGTAGCTTCATCGCATGCCCCCTAGCCCTAGTATTTTTGGAAAGAGTAAACAAATGATTCACATCTACCTGTTCCACTCCACTCATTATTTTATAGACCTCTATCATATCTCCCCTCAGCCGTCTCTTCTCCAAGCTGAAGAGCCCTAGATGCTTCAGCCTTTCCTCATAGGGAAGTCGTCCCATCCCCTTTATCGTTTTATTCGCCCTTCTCTGTACCTTTTCTAATTCCACTATATCTTTTTTGAGATGCGGCGACCAGAATTGAGCACAATATTCGAGGTGTGGTTGCACCATGGAGCGATACAAAGACATTATAATGTCCTCACTTTTGTTTTCCATTGCCTTCCTAATAATACCTAACATTCTATTTGCTTTCTTAGCTGCCGCAGCACACTGAGCAGAGCATTTCAACGTATCATCAACAACGACACCGAGATCCCTTTCTTGGTCAGTGATTCCTAATGTGGAGCCTTGCATTACGAAGCTATAGTTTGGGTTCCTCTTTCCCACATGCATCACTTTGCACTTGCTCACATTAAATGTCATCTGCCATTTAGACGTCCAGTCTCCCAGTCTCGTAAGGTCCTCTTGTAATTTTTCACAACTGTCTTGTCAAACAGATCACCCTAAGCCAGGTAAACCCATCAAAACTTGAAATCAGCCTTTGGCAGACGTGGAGGGGCATAATCGAACGGCGCCGGCCAATTCGATGGCCAGCCAGCTTCGGGGCCGGGTTTACATGAGATGGCAGGCTTCATTTTCCAGCCATAATGGAAACCGGGCATGGCCATCTCAAACCCGGCGAAATGCAAGGCATTTGGGCGTGGGAGGAGCCAGCATTTGTAGTACACTGGCCCCCCTCACATGCCAGGACACCAACCGGGCACCCTAGGGGGCACTTAAAAAAATTTAAAAAACAAAACAAAAATAGCTTCCAGGTGCATAGCACCCTTACCTTGGGTGCTGAGCCCCCCCACAAATCCCCCCAAACCCACTCCCCACAACTGTACACCATTACCATAGCCCTAAGGGGTGAAGGGGGGCACCTACATGTGGGTACAGTGGGTTTTGGGGGGGGTTTGGAGGGCTCAACATTAACCACCACAAGTGCAGCAGGTAGGGGGGGATGGGCCTGGGTTCACCTGACTGAAGTGCACTGCACCCACTAAAAACTGCTCCAGGGACCTGCATATTGCTGTCAAGGAGCTGGGTATCTCACAGATAGGCTGCAGAGAATACCTTCTCCTGCTTTAGACTTAATCCTACCCACCCACCCCTAGAGTGACATGTCTTATATAACCTCCCTATCAACCCACTCATTACTTTACCTCACCCATTTCTATTCTTCTATCACCTTCTCCCACTACTCCAACCAGAGTTACACCTAATCACACTGACCACCCTTCAACATCTTCTGTCCTTCTGTGACTGTTCTCTTGTGCTTGACTGCTTAAATATTTTAAATTTAAATGCTTTACTTTTTGTCTATTAGATTGTAAGCTCTTTGAGCAGGGACTGTCTTTCTTTTGTGTTTGTACAGCGCTGCGTACACTTTGTAGCGCTCTAGAAATGTTAAATAGTAGTAGTAGTAGTATGACATTTCAGGCTGGCATACAGGCTGGCAAAAAAAGTTTTAGTTTTTTTTTTTTTTGGGTGGGAGGGGGTTGGTGACCACTGGGGGAGTAAGGGGAGGTGATCCCCGCTTCCCTCCAGTAGTCATCTGGTCAGTTCGGGCACTTTTTTCAGACTTGGTCCTAAAAATAAATGGACCGAGTCCAGCCGGCAAAATGCTCATTTGAGCCGGCCATTTTTTTTTTCATTATAAGGTGAAGCCGGCCATCCCACAACCATGCCCCCATCCCGCCTTTCCTACCCTACCAACACGCCCCCTTGAAGGTTGGCCGGCGCTGCGACGAAAAAGCAGTTGGGGCCGGCCAAAATCGGCTTTCGATAATACCGAATTGGCCGGGATCAGGAGATCACCGGCAATCTCCCGATTTGTGTCGGAAGATCGCCGGCGATCCCTTTCGAAAATGAGCTGGATGATCTACAGAGTCAGTCTGCAGGAAAAGATGCCATACACTCTGGCAGGAAGGGCCATGTGTATGCAGAGATTTTCAAAAGAGGGTAAGGGTATTAAATTAACATAAAGCTCTAAAAAGTACATCAGAAAATTACACAGACATTTAGCACACCAATGCATGACAGAAGGACAAAATTAATGGTTGGCTAAGTTCAACCTCATCACCTACAGTAGATCATGTGTGTGAAGAGGTGTATAGGACTGTCATCTCATCCAAGTCAATTTAGAGAAGTTACTCTGTTTTACTTTTGTCCCATTTCATTTATGGTTCTGATTCTTTGATGAAAAATATGACTACATTTCGTGCATATTATAGTGCCTTGGGCTTTTGAGGGCCACCAACAGGTCAGGTTTTCAGGATATCCCTAATGAATATCCATGAGTGTGATTTGGAAGGGTATAATTAGTTATATGTTAATTTTTTCCTACCAGCTAAGATATGGAGTGAATTACCCTTGGAGCTTAGATTGATATATTTCTGCTAAAATGTCAACTTGTATGACTTTTTACCTCGAGAGCTGTCTGAGCAAAGTTGGGCATTTTCAGACTTGGCTTGATTGTAAACTGAGTTTACCTGTGTCCTGCTCTTAATAACTTCTTGATAAACTACTGACTCTATTCTATTTTTCCCCTTTTTAATTCTATCCTATTAGGGAAAAAACCATGTCCTTTAACTTGCAGAGGGTTTAACCTCTAAAAGTTCTAATCTGTCTTCATCCTATTGCCTATAACTTAAAATTGTTCTTGCACTGTGATTTCATATTTTTTATGCTGGTATTGTATTAAAGGGCTTTTATTGAACTGTGTTTTAAACTTCTGTACTAGTGATTTCATCTTTTTATATGCTGGAATTGTCTTAAAGGTGCTTTCATTGAAACTATGTTCTAACCTGTGCCAAGTGTTTTGAACCTGTGCCTTAATCCATTCAATCTGGTTACACAGAATCTAGTGACTGTGGTGTCTGTCTTAAAGGCATTCATTAGAATTGTGTATTGAATCTTCACTGCCAGAGACTTAATTCAATCAATTTGGTTTCACATCTGGTGACTCATAGACTGTGTACCTCTGCAGGAAGGGCAATTGTATACAGCTGTGTGGTAAAAGAAAAAAAAAACAGAACTTGGTTTTACCTTGAGAGTTGTCTGAGCAAAGTTGGGCATTTTCAGACTGAGGTCACCTGTGTCCTAGTCCCTGCCACCCACCCCTAGATGAACTCCCTTTATATAGGACAATCAAGGGACAAGTATCTTCATTACACTTAATTGGTCAATCCAATTCTCCTTGTTATTCCCCATCATAGTACACCTTTTCACACTTGTGAATCACATCGATATGACCTTCATTCAGTGCAATACATGTTCTGCTTTAATCCTAAGGCAAACTATCTGGAACCTTAGACCTTGTCCTGTCTCCAAATATCAGCTCTGAAAGATGAGATCAACAAACTCAAGAAGGAATTAGCAGGACCGTGCCTAGGGTCTCTGGTGCCCCCCTGCAGGCTATCAGTTGGCGCCCCCCCCCCCCCCCCCCCGTGAAAATGATCGCTCACCACTTGCCACACTGAAAGGAATTGTCAGCAATATTCTTAGAAACAAATTGCTATACATTGCAAAATATGATAGCAGACGTAAATTCTCAAAGTGGACATATTCCAAACGCTAAAATGAAAATAAAATGATTTTTTTCTACCTTTGTTGTCTGGTGACTTTCTTTTTCCGATCATGCTGGCCCAGTATCTGATTCTGCTGCTATCTGTCCTCTTAACTCCGTTTCCAGGGCTTCCTTTCCATTTATTTCTTTACTTTCCTCCTTTCTTCTTCATTTCTTGCTCTATATCCATTTCCAGCAATTTCTCCTCTCTCCCTGGGTCCTGTCCTCCCATCCATGTCCATCCTTGTCCCTCTCTCCCCTTCCCTTCATTTTCAGCAATTTGTCCTCTCCCTGGGCCCTGCCCTCCCATCCATGTCCATCCTTGTCCCTCTCTGCCCTTCCCTCCTCCATCCATAGCCAGCAATCCTCCTCTCTCCCCTCCCCTCCATTTCCAGCAATTTCTCCTCTCCCTGGGCCCTGACCTCCCATCCATGTCCATCCTTGTCCCTCTCTGCTCTTCCCTCCTCCATCCATAGCCAGCAATCCTCCTCTCTCCCCTCCCCTCCATTTTCAGCAATTTGTCCTCTCCCTGGGCCCTGCCCTCCCATCCATGTCCATCTCTGCCCTTCCCTCCTCCATCCATAGCTAGCAATCCTCCTCTCTCCCCTCCCCTCTATTTCTAGCAATTTGTCCTCTCCCTGGGCCCTGCCCTCCTATCCATGCCTCTCTGCCCTTCCCTTACCTCAGCTCCGCGCCCTGGGGCCTTTAAATCTTTTACCTCCGGTCGCAGCAGCATCAGTGAAAGCGCTGCCGACGTCTCCCTTCCCTTCGCGCTGATTGGTTCCCTCAGTGTCCCGCCTTCTTCTGATGGCAGAAGAAGGCGGGACACTGAGGGAACCAACCAGCGCGAAGGGAAGGGAGACGTCGACAGTGCTTTCACTGACGCTGCTGTGACCGGAGGTAAAAGATTTAAAGGCCTCGGTGGCGCGGAGCTCAGGTGCGGCGCCCTCCAGAGGTCGGCGCCCCCCTGCGGTGCTTACCCCACTTACCGTATCAGCACAGCCCTGGGAATTAGCTACAATTAAAGAAGCATCCAGGATTACTCATTTCCCCAGCCAATTTACTACCACCACATCCACAGAGAATGAAACAACAGAGGAATAGATGGGTCACAGTAGGCTCTGGTAGACTAAGATCTGTGACACAGAAGCACTCACCCCTCCCAACCTTTGCCCTTGTCAAATTCTTTTCTTGCGTTGCGTCATCATGATGCTGGAAAAAGTAGTACTGTGGTGGAACCAGAGGCAATGAAAGTAGCACAACCCAAGAAACATCCCCCAAACAATGACAGATTGATGAAAAGCAGAAAACTCTTACTGATCGGAGACTCCATTATCAGAGGCATTAACTTAGGAACACAGTTCAAGGGTTCCAACCTAGTGAAATGCCTTCCAGGATTATCAGCTACCAGATGTACTGACCAAATATTGAAAGTGATCCAAGAAGAGAGCAAGGCTTCAAACGCTGATGTAATTCACCTGGGGACACATGACCTGGCCAACAATAGCAAGTTTACAGCACAGAGAATTTTCCACAAGCTTGGGGAGGGACTGAAATCTTTGGTTCGGACTGTGGGTTTTTCTAAAGTAATTACTATATGGGGGATGGGAGAGGAAAGTCTATGCAACACAGTGGAATTCAATAAGTGGCTTGAGTCTTGGTGTAAAGAAGAAGGTTTTAAATATATAGGCACATGGAGTAATACATGGAAAACTAACAGGCTGTACTGTAATGATGGGCTACATCTTTCTGTGAAGGGAAAAGGGATCCTTGGGGAAAAACTCAGACAGTATGTGTCTAGACATTTAAACTAGAGGGTGGGGGTGACAAAAGGAAACAAGGGAATTCGGAAAGTCACTCCTAGAATAAACATGATGGCAGAGGGAAAGGTCATGTAAATATAGAAAACCACCTAAACTCACTAAGCACATGGAAAGCTATGTCCACATATGCTCGTAGTCTAAGTAAAAAGGTTCAAGACTTGCAAGCCCTGATGTTTGAAGAAAACTTGGATATTGTTGCTATTACAGAGACGTAGTTCAACGATTCCCATGAATGGGATGTGACCATACTGGGCTATAATCTTTTTAGGAAGGATAGAGAGAGCCGAAGAGGTGGAGGAGTGGCGCTGTATGTGAGAGACAATATCAGAGCGGCTGAAATGTGGGGAACCTGGGGAAAGGAAGAAGCTTTATGGATTGTCCTGGAAAGAGAAGACAGAACCTGTATCCACATGGGGGTTATCTACAGACCTCCAGCACAAGCGAAGAAGTTAGACAAAGATCTGATAGAAGATATTCAAAAGATTGGTATGAAAGGGGAGGTGCTACTGTTGGGAGATTTCAATTTGTTTGACATGGCTTGGAACGTCCCGTCTGCAGAATCGGAAAGAAGTAGGGAGACTGTGGACACCTGTCAAAGTGCCTTGCTCAGACAAATGGTGATGGAACCCACAAGGGAAGGCTCAATGCTAGATCTAGTGCTCATGAATGGAGGAAGTGTTTTCAATGTCCGGGTCGGTGCCCACCTATGTAATAGTGATCATCACACCAGTTTGACATAAGGGCAAAGGCGGACGCACAAAATTTAAAGTACTTGATTTCAAACATACTGATTTTGATGGAATACCTGAAGAAGGAGCTCTTATCGTGGGAAGGCATGGGAAAAGTGGAAAATCACTGGTCAAAACTAAAAGCTGCTATAAATATGGCAACTGATCTTTAGGCAAGAAAAGCAAACAAAAACAAGAGATGCAGAAAGCCTATATGGTTCTCCAAACAAGCAGCTGAAAAATATAAGAGCAGAAGAGGCTTTGTTCAAGAAATACAAAAGAACGCAACGAGAGGATCATGGAAAAGATTATCAGATTAAACAAAAAGTGAAGAGGGAAATACGGCTAGTGAAAGTGCGAGCAGAAGAAAAAATGGCTAAAGATGTAAAGAGAGGTGACAAAACCTTTTTCAGATATATTGGAGAAAGGAGAAAAGATAGGAATGGAATTGCAAGACTGAAAGATGATGAGAATGGCTATATGGAGAGTGATGAAGATAAAACGAATGCGCTAAACAATTACTTCTCATCGGTGTTCACGGAGGAAAATTCTGGTGAAGGACTGCGGTCGGTTGCCGAGGTAACATCTGGAAATGGAGTGGATACTGCGCCATTTATGGAAGAAAGAGTTTATAAACAGCTGGAGAATCTGAAAGTGGAGAACACTATGGGGCCGGATGGGATACATCCCAGGATACGGAAGGAGCTCAGAGAGGTACTGGTGGGACCTCAAGGATTTATTTAATAGATTGGAGATGAGCGGATGTGGTCCCTCTTTACAAAAGTGGAGACAGGGAAGAAGTGGGAAACTACAGACCGGTAAGTTTCATGTCGGTGGTAGGAAAAATAATGGAGTCACTGCTAAAAGAAAGGATAGTTAACTTTCTAGAAGCCAATGGGTTACAAGTCCCGAGGCAACATGGCTTTACCAAAGGAAAATCCTGCCAAATGAATCTTATTGAGTTCTTTGACTGGGTGACCAAAGAACTGGATGAAGGACGTGCGTTAGATGTAATCTACTTGGATTTCAGCAAAGCCTTTGATCAGGTTCTCCACAGAAGACTCGTGAATAAGCTGAAAGGGCTGAACTTAGGACCAAAAGTGGTGAACTGGATAGGAAACTGGTTTACCAAAAGGTGGCAGAGGGTGGTGGTAAATGGAATCTGCTCGGAGGAAAGGAAGGTGAGCAGTGGAGTTCCTCAGGGGTCAGTGCTGGGGCCTATTTTGTTTAATATATTTGTGGGAAATATTGCTGAAGGGTTGGAAGAAAAGGTTTGCCTTTTCACAGATGACATGAAAATAGCCAATAGAGTGGATACCCTGGAGGGAGTAGAAACGATGAGAAGGGATCTCCAAACGTTAGAAGAATGGTCGAGGGTCTGGCAGTTAAAATGTAATCAATAAAAGAGAAGGAAACAGAAACCTATTGTATAACTCTACTGGTTATAACTTAAAAAAACCCTGTGTAGATAGTGGTAAGCAATATAGCTAAATATAAACAGTGCTCAGAACTAGGTGCATGAGTCAAGCTATAGGGCAGCTTATGATCTCAACACCACTACCACCATCATTGCACTGCCAGCCCTCCCTTCCTGCCTGTATAATACTAGAACTAAATTCTTACAATTCAGACAGCACACTGCCATATAGAAGTACTTAGCTTTGCTATCGTTGGAAGTGCTGGGTGCGGTCAGGGTTGGATACGCTGCTCATCTATGCTTAAACTCAGTTCATTTTTTTCTTTTTGCTGGTGTTGTAGTGCAGTGTTATTCTTGATAAACCAAGGTGATTACTTTCACACTCTCATTACTTCCACGCGTGGATTCTCTTTACTCCTTCCAAAGAGACTATATGTGGTGAGAATGGTCCCCACACCTTCTTACTATAGCAGGTTTTGGACCTGTTAAATGCCCCAGCCTCTGAATCCTTGCTCTTGCAAGTGCTGCGACTGTCTAACCAGTTGGGTATAGATGGGCTGATTCTTTCTCTCTCAGGTGCCAGTTGCAGGCATTGGCAAGAATGGTCTCCCCTGACGGGTATGTCAGTGGCACGAGAGGTTCCAAGGAAATTTTTGACAGCAAAGTCAGAGTTTAAATCTTTGGAGAAGTATACTACTGCCACTAGCAACAACACCCCTTCAGAAGGTCCAACTTCTCCCTGCTTCTAGGTTCCCTTCTAGAAACTACCAGAAACGACTCTAGTCCTATAGCAGGATCTGGTGCCAGAAGGTCTGAGTACCTCGTGCGCTAGAACAGGTGCAGGAAGTACTCAGGAAAAAACAGCAGGTCTGAAGTGCAGCCTGGAGACTCTAGGTCTGCAGATAGCTTGAAACAAAATGGTAGGACAATCCGCCAACTCATGCTTATTGGGTGACAGAAAAGAAGGCTGCCAGTCACCAGCTAGATACAGACACCGATGCACTATTAGGACCAGCATGCCCACTATCTCCACTGTATGCAACTCTCTCATGCATATTCAATATGCATATCCTGAAAATTTAACCTATTGGTGGCCCTTAAGGATGGAGTGTGACGTCCAAGGTGATAATATAAAACCAGGCTGGTCAACAGGGCCTGCATCAAGTGGCAATGCTGGATTTGCATTACGAATTTCTTCCCAAGTACAACACATGCAAACATACCTCAATGCCTCCGTGAATTGTGCAGAACCGGATTCTGTAATAACCTTATTCTCCAGATATCCATACTTCTGGAGGAAGTCCTGGCAAAATAAGTGAAAAAGCTTAAACAGTGGCTTCTCTACTTCACAAAGCACCTAGAAAAGGCATCTCTTTGGAATACAATTGCAAAGCAATAACTTTCCAAAATAAAAAAAAGAAGATACAATTTTTGTCCATTAGAAATGTTTCAATTGTGCATTTCCTTCCTAAGCCGCTTATGAATGCTGCTAATGTTTTTACACATTATAAATTTAGGGGCCCTTTTAGTGGAGTGGAGGAGTGGCCTAGTGGTTAGGGTGGTGGACTCTGGTCCTGGGGAACTGAGTTCAATTCCCACTTCAGGCACAGGCAGCTCTTTGTGACTCTGGGCAAGTCACTTAACCCTCCATTGCCCCATGTAAGCCGCATTGAGCCTGCCATGAGTGGGAAAGCGCGGGGTACAAATATTACAAAAAACTGCAGTAAAAGCATCTTACTAAACCATGCTAGTGATTCCTGAATGGGTTGTGGCAATTTGCCATGCCGGGAATCGCTAGTATGGTTTAGTAAAAGAGAACCACGAGACATACTCAGGCGCCTGTGGTAAGTTCCAAATCAGTGAACACTAGCAGCGTGCTGAAAAAATATTTTAAAATATTTGTTGGAGGGGCAGAGAGTGGGTGCTCCTGTGCTAATCCACATTACCACACGCTAACTGGTTAACACAGGATTAGAGCATGAGCCCAACCGTAAAATAGGTGTCAGTAAGGGCAACCATTCACACTCTGTCCCTGCTGATACCATTAACTCATAGAACCAATATCAAATACACATGCTGGACTAAATTTCTGTGGAAAAAAACTTGGCTTCAGCTTTATTAAATAATTAATTAATAAATAAATAAATATTATAACTCAATTCAATTTGCATACAATAGATAAATGTCCCAATGTGGCTTCACATCCCCAGGGAGCTATTTGGTGTTGAAACTAGCTCACCATGACTTTCATAACCTTTTTCAGCATCATACGAGAGCATGACCCATGGTGACATCAGGCCGTGTCTCCACTCATAGCGGTGTCACCCACGAGTGCCATACTTCCCTACAACTATTTTAGTAAATGCTCATACCTTAGCCACATCTGGGGCCAATAACCACAAGCTGTCACCTATCACCCCACTCCCCTTTTCCAAATATATAACCACACCTACAAATCTCATCCACAGTTACAAAACATAAATACCTACAACATACAAGATAATACACCAGAAGGGAGGGAAAAGTCACCAAGACCTCACATACCCTACCCTTCCCAATAACCAATGCCCACTAGCCTGCCAAAATTATTCAGAAACCTATCCCACAACTCCACCTACTTTTTTTTTTTTTTTTGGTAAACACTAACCAATCAATTTCTCTCCTTCTCCACCCCTTATCCTGTTGCTATCGGCCACCCACCCATAGGAGCCAACTTTTCAAAATGATTGGGGGTGCTGAAATGTTTTGTTTTTTTTTTGCAGGTGGTGCATTCCCCCTGTCCCCCCTCCCCCTCCCTCTCCCCCTCCCCTGTCCCCATCCCCCTCCCTCATCCCCCTCCACCTCCCTACGAGTTCTAGGCCCCCCTCCCTCCCCTCTCTCTCCTTTCCCTCCCCCTCCCTCCAAGTTCCAGAGTCATCCCTCCCTCCCTCCGAGTTCCAGGGTCATCCCTCCCTCTCTCCGAGTTCCAGGGTCTTCTCTCCCTCGCTCCCTCCGAGTTCCAGGGTCCCCCCTCTGAGTTCCAGGGTCATCGTCCCTTCCTCCCTCCCCTCCAGTTCCAGGCCCCCTCCCTCCAAATTTTAAAAGTCATCTTGACTTACCTCGTTGGGGTTACGGCGGCCGGCAGCAGCGGTAAAAAGCATGCAGGCTCTGCGGTTACTTCAGTATTCCCTTCTCTCTCTCTCAGCTCTGGTCCCGCCCTCATTTCCTGTTTTTGCAAGGGCTTGGAGCTTGGAGGGAGGGAACCCTGGAACTCGGAGGGAAGGGGGGGGGACCCTGGAACTCAGAGGGAGGGAGGGAACCCTGGAACTTGGAGGTAGGGAACCCTGGAACTCAGAGGGAGGGAGGGAGGGAGGTAGGGAACCCTGGAACTCAGAGGGAGGGAGGGAGGGAACCCTGGAATGTGGAGGGAGGGGGGACCCTGGAACTCAAAGGGGGGACTCAAACTCAGAGGGCGGGAGGGGGAACCCTGGAACTCAGAGGGAGGGGACCCTGGAATTGGAGGGAGGGGAGACCCTGGAACTCTGAGGGAGGGAGGGGGAAACCCTGGAACTCGGAGGGAGGGAGGGGGAACCCTGGAACTCGGAGGTAGGGAACCCTGGAACTCAGAGGGAGGGAGGAAGGGGGAGACCCTGGAACTCGGAGGGAGGGGGGGACCCTGGAACTCAGAGGGAGGGGGGATCCTGGGACGACCATGGAACTCAGAGGGAGGGACCAGGGACCCTGGAACTCGGAGGGAGGGACGACAGATGACCCTGGAACTTGGGGGGAGGGACGGACGTTGACCCTGGAACTCGGAGGGAGGGAGGGAACGAACTTCCGGAGGGTAAAATATTGGGGGTGCTCGAGCACCCACAGCACCCACGGAGTCAGCGCCTATGCACCCACCAATTGTACCTTATCCTAAAATTTCTTTTTCCACCTCAACACCCCACTCCCCTATCCCTCCCCCCTATACAAGAACATAAGTATTGACATACTGGGACAGACCAAATGACCATTAAGCCCAGCATCCTATTTCCAACAGTGGGCAATCCAGGTCACAAATATCTGGCATGATCCCAAAAAAGTACAAAACATTTTATACTGCTCATTCCCAGAAATAGTGGATTAAACCATCCAAACCTTTTTTAAACTCTGCTAAGCTATCTGCCTTTACCACATTCTCTGGCAACGAATTCCAGAGTTTAATAACACATTGAGTGAAAAAACATTTTCTCCAATTCGTTTTAAATTTACTACTCTATAGCTTCATCACATGCCCCCAAGTCCTAGCATTTTTGGAAAGCATAAACAGACACTTCACGTCTACCCGTTCAACTCCACTCATTATTTTATAGACCTCTATCATATCCCCCCCCCCAGCCGCCTTTTCTCCAAGCTGAAGAGCCCTAGGCGCTTTAGCCTTTCCTCATAGGAAAGTCGTCCCATCCCCTTTATCACTTCCATCATCCTTCTCTGCACCTTTTCTAATTCCACTATATCTTTTTTGAGATGCGGCGACCAGAATTGAACACAATATTCGAGATGCTGTCGCACCATGGACCGATACAAAGGCATTATAATGTCCTCACTTTTGTTATCCATTCCTTTCCTATAAGTACCTAACATTCTATTTGCTTTCTTAGCCGCTGCCGCTACACACTGATTAGAGGGTTTCAATGTATCGTCAATGATGATGCCTAGATTCCTTTCCTGGTCGGTGACTCCTAATGTGCAACCTTGCATTACATAACTATAATTTGGGTTACTCTTTCCCACATGCATCACTTTGCACTTGCTTAAATTAAACAGCATCTGACTTTTAGATGCCCACTCTCCCAGTCTCGTAAAGTACTCTTGTAATTTTTCACAATCCTCTTGCGATTTAACAACTTTGAATAACTTTGTGTCATCAGCAAATTTAATTACCTCACTAGTTACTCCCATCTCTAGATCATTTATAAATATGTTAAACAGCAGTGGTCCCAGTACAGACCCCTGAGGAACCCCATATTTACCCTTCTCCATTGAGAATACTGACCATTTAACCCTACTCTCTGTTTTCTATCCTTTAACCAGTTTTAAATCCACAATAGGACACTTCCTCCTATCCCATGACTCTCCAATATCCTCTGGAGTGTTTCATGAGGTACTTTGTCAAACACCTTCTGAAAATCCAGATACACAATCAGGCTCATTTTCAAAGCACTTAGCCTCCCAAAGTTCCATAGAAACCTATGGAACTTAGCCTCCCAAAGTGCTTTGAAAATATGCCTGAATATCAACCAGCTCACCTTTATCCACATGTTTGTTCACCCCTGTCGTGGATAGGATGCTGGGCTCGATGGACCCTTGGTCTTTTCCCAGTGTGGCATTACTTATGTACTTATAAATGTAATAGATTGGTGAGGCACGGTTTCCCTTCACTAAATCCATTTTGGCTTTGTCTCATTAATCCATGCTTTTGAATATACTCTGTAATTTTGTTCTTTATAATAGTCTCTAGACAAAAAAGAGCAACACTGGGCCTTCAAGACTGGGACAATAAAAGTTCTTTATTGATGACCCGACACGGGCCGTGTTTCGGCGCTAAACAGCGCCTGCTTCAGGGGTCTAACAGTAAAATATAAGGATAAAAACAACCACATAAATATACATAAACATAAATAAATTATCTTGTACATTTAAGTTTTAAAGAGGAATAATATAGCATCAAAAATATCAAAAAATATGTATATAAATAATATGAACTTATTGTTATAAAAAAGCGAACTTAAATGTATTTTGTAAGACAATATTAATTTGCACATAAAATGCAGATTCTACTTAAAATAAGTAAAAGATTCACTTTATGATTGCTAAGAGATGTCTACAAATAGTCAATAGTTAATTATGATGAGTAATTCCTAATGATATCCGGCTCATTAGGGTAATATTGAGATATTAGAGGCAATATTCTCACCAAAAGGGGGGACACAGTACGATGTACTTGGAGTCAAATTCAATGCCTGTGCAGGTAGAGTGAAATACATCTTATAGAGCTGTGTAGAGTATAAAGGTTCATACTTAAATCAGTAGAATAGCGTCTTTTGGGTCATAAATTGCAAATGATAATATGCCTAGCTCAGAAAGATAATCGAAATGAAAAAACGAAAAATCTGCTCACCCCAGCACTTGATATCGTTTATCGCAATATGGTAATCAGTAAGGAAGCATTTGCTCAGCCCAGCACA
Source organism: Microcaecilia unicolor (assembly GCF_901765095.1). Lineage (NCBI taxonomy): Eukaryota > Metazoa > Chordata > Amphibia > Gymnophiona > Siphonopidae > Microcaecilia > Microcaecilia unicolor. Next base: position 24,565,475 of record NC_044043.1, on the reverse strand, counting down.
AGATATAAAGAACCGCTGTGCATCGCAGTAGGGTTACCGACATTATGAGTGCTAATGTATCTAGTTACTACTCATTGTAAAATCATAAAAAGATGGTGAGAATGAAGATGTCTGGTTACCCCAGCGTGTGATATAAACAAAATCGCCGTTCCCAGCAATCGCAAAAACATGGCTCTAAGGAGAGCCCTCTCATGTGCTTAAAAGCGAAAATGAAAGTGAGAAGAACGCCAAGCATATAATTTAATTCTAGAAAGGCGCCAAAAGCTGTGGGCGTAAGGGGCGGAGATGGCGTAGTGATGTCATCATCTAAATTACATTTAAAATCCTTTGGGAAAACATATGTGATATAAGGGAAAATTCAAAGCTGTAAATAGCATGGCTCACATGGCCTGAATTGCAAAAAAAAGAGAATGCTATTAAAAACGAACAGGTGACGTAATCGCGTCAAAAGTAATAAATTATATGGAGTGAACGTCACAAGGGAACATAATGAATACTCAGACAGTAACGCAAATAAAAGACAATGACATGTGCAGTACACATCCAGTGAATGATGTGTGTCTTAAGGTATGAAACTCGTTGTCTGATAAACCTTGTGTTTCTGTGTTCGAACATGAAATTTCAGGAGCTGTCATGTTTTATAGCAACTAACATACTTTATTAATATAGCATATTTTTATAGGAAGACAGGATCTAAATAGATAACCATATCCATTCATATAATAGCTCAGATGCCAATTCTGATGTATTGAAATATATTTAAAGTATTGAAAATTAGACAAAGTGATGTATGAAATATTGACAATTAAGAGGTATGCTTGAGAGTTAAACATAAAATAATGTATGAAATTTTAAACAATTAAGGGGCATGCTTGGTAATGATATGGGCTGGAAAAAATGTACATAAACGGCATATATAAAGAAGTGGCATATTAAGAAAAATAACAGTCAGTTAAATAAAAATTAAAAATTAAAATCACAAAATAAAAAAATATCATAAAAAATATATTAAAAAAAATAACAACTCATGTCCAATTCTTCCAAGTGCTCCCAAATTAACAGGTAATAAAAAATCAAAAATAAAAAAGTGGAAAAATTATTTTAAAAAATTGCAGAGATAATATGAAAAATTGAAAGTACAAAAAAGTGTATATACGTATATATCTCTCCTTCTTCCCATGAGCAAAAAGATGAAAAATAATAATCTGTAAATGATGTTTAAAAATGAAACAGTTTATGTGAAGACAGCTAGGTCCAACTCGTTGTTGAGACCTGCTGGATGTACTGTGTTGAGCTGTTCTTGCTGTGGTAGGATTTGATCGAAGTTACCACCTCTCCAAGGTTTTGTTGGAACTTTAAATACACAGAAACGGAGATCTCAGAAACTGTGGGAATATTCCATGCAATGTTGTACTAGAGGTGCTGAGACATCTTGCCTTTTGATGTTACTCCTGTGTTCGATCATTCGAGTTTTAATTTTGCGAATAGTTTTACCTATGTAAATTAGATCACAAGGACAGGTAATCAGGTATACAACTCCTTCTGTGTTACAATTCGAGGAGTGCTGTAATGTGTATGATTTCATTGTAGTTGGATGTACAAAAGTAGTGATGCACATAGATGATACACAGACAGAGCATGATCCGAAGGGCCTGTGTCCAGTTGGAGGCTGAGTAGAAAGTGAAACATAGACAGAGTCTCTACCATATTGCCCGGCACAGACGTCAGACTCACCGGTCTATAATTTCCCGGATCTTCTCTGGAACCTTTTTTAAAAATCGGCATAACACAACTCTTCCGTTCTCCGATTCCCTAATGTGGCTGTGCCACATGAACTTGATTTCACCACATCACACTGTATTTGTTCACACCGGAGCTTGCAAAGGCCTCTCTGGTACTATGTAAGCCACATTGAGCCTACAAATAGGTGGGGAAATGTGGGATACAAATGTAACAAATGAAATAAAAATAAGCTGCTGCTGCGATGATCTGATGAAGAGCCACCACAGCCAATCTTTGGAAGAGTGAGCTGCAAAAAGCTCATCACAGAGCCGTGAGCCTGCCAATTTGAATATCTGCAGCGCAAAGAAGAGCCCAAAATTGGCAGCTGCTGCACCGGACCAGTTTTAGAAAATGTTTACTGCTGCTGAGCTGATGGATACCTTGTCCGTGGCCCCGCTGCCACTACTGCCTGAATTTAACTTGGGCCTCTTCCACCACTGCTAGTGCCTGCCTGCTGTCTAGGTAAAAAAAGAAATAAATAAAAAATTAACATCTTATACTGGGGCTTTGGGGACAGGAGTTGATGCCAGGTGGGGGGTGGGAATTGATTTTGGATTGTGGGGATACTGGTAGAGTAGAGGAGAAGGGGGGGGGGGGGCTCTGAGAGGGTGATGCCAGTCAATGAGGGAGTGGGGGTATGGAAGGGCAGGGAAGATGCTTGGCTATGGGACAATTTCTGCATATTCCTACTATCTTTAAAAAAAAATTTCTTATTGAATGTGTGTACCTTTTAAGGCTCTGAAGAACACAGCCTCTGCTGTTGTTGCTGGGTAAAAGCCAGATCTCCTGGATCTGCCTGATCCAGTCTATAACACTTCAAAGCTCGGGGATCTGGCTTTTTCCCAGTCCTCTGCTCAGCCTTATCCCTGATTTAAGGTGGTATACACTGTAGGGGTATCCAGATTTGATCTACGTCCCTATATTCATGTTTCATTGATGTTAGTGCTAAGGGAAGGGGGGGTAATATTGATCAGCACTGATGTGTTCCCCCACCCTTCCTGTGATTTACTCGGATTCATATTGATGGATCTGGCTGGGCAAGAGGTGCTTTACTTTTGTTACAGGTGTAAATGTTTGGAATGTGTACATGTCCCTTTACACACGTATACACTACAAGAATGTTGTCTAACTACTATTTGGCAAATGCCCGCTTAACTTACATGGTATGTCTTTGCAGAATATTTTACTTAATTTTACTTCACAAGAAGTAAACAGGCCAGATGCTTAAGACAAGATTCAATTTACATAGACATCACATGAACAATACTGGTGCCAGTAGGGTTCCCACCCCTGTTGGTCAGCATTTTACAGGACCAGTACACCAGTGACTTCACAGTGAGAATCCTGAAAGGTAACTTTGAAACCATACAAGAACGTAAGACCTTTGAAGTCAGAATGATTGAATATTTTAACACCCAACAGAAAGGACTTAACAAGGATCTGGGGTTCCTAGCCCATTATAAACCATAAAGTTGTATTTCTCTGTTGATCACCCCACCCCTCACCTATCCACACCCATCCTGTTAGAATATCAATGATATGCTTTGATGTCCCCATGCATACCTCCTACCCACCCCCATCCTCCCACCCTGTCAGACTGTCATAGTAATGCTTGAATGTTTTCACTTATATACACTGTCAGCTAGCACATTTGCTTATTTCCGATCTGACGAAGAAGGGCAACCTTCGAAAGCTAATCAAGAAATGTATTAAGTTATGTCCAATAAAAAAAGGTATCATCTTATTTTTTTTCCATGTTTTATTTTGTTTGATTTCTATTGATAACCTTAAGAGTGGACTAACATGGCTACCACACTCCTCTACAGAATATTTTTAAAACCTGTTGCTGGAGAGACTGTGTCCCACAAGTTTTTTTAACATTTCATGGGTATCCAGATAATTTATTTGTGGGTTTTGTTTTGGGTAGAAAATGTTCTTGCATTTTGCTCCTAACAGTAGATAATGCTTTTTTTTTATTATTATTTTTTATTTCTCCTGTGCTATATTCCTTATAGAGGATGTCATTTCTCAGTGTTTCCTGTTCTAACCTTTGGTTGGTGAGGGTTGGTCTGTGTTCTATGAGTGACCAAGGTGAGAGATTCTGCTGGTACATAGTTTGTGCGGGGATCCAGACTTGTCTGGCTTTTCCAATAGGAAGCATATTGCTGTTCTGTATTTTTACTGCTGCCTTTTTAAAGGTACTGTACAGTTATTGGTATTTGTGTGTTCAGAACTGGTACTGTTAAAGTTTGCTACATGGGCTCTAACAAATATCTTTGCAGGATTTCATTTTACTTCACAAAGTATATGGTATTGAGTGTGTATGTGATTTATATTGATGCAGACTGTTTACTTAGAAATCCATCATCAATAACATTCTAAGGCATTATTTAGGAGTATACCAAGCACTACTCAACCTGTATGCCTAGTGCCCCCCCATGTTAACTCTGGGCACCCCCAAAATGTCAAGTCTATTTATGCCCCTGGTTGGCACACAGATAATAGGAAGTGCCTGTAGTGATGTACCCAGTTTTTATTTGAAACTTAACTGTTCTGGGCTCTGATTGGCCTGGAGTTTGATGCTGGCTGTTGCTTCAGTTTCAGCCTAGGAGAAGAGAGAGAGATCTTTTTGCTGAAGCTCTGTGAACAGATATATGTCCTGATCTCCACAGGTACTTTCTAGGAAGTATGCATATGTTTAGTTAGTTTTCTAATTGATCCATTTTTCAATTACTTGTTGTTTGCTATTTGCACATTTTTATTTTTTTTTTGTCCACTGTTTCAAGTTCTGAGAATAAACACATTTGTTTGTTCGTTCTGCCTGTCTGGACTGATAAAGAATCCTGGTGGTTTGTGTGTTGGGTCTAAGTGGCCATGGGGTAACCCAGGCGGGTGGCTAGGTGTTTCATGACAGATGTCCTTTCCCCTTCTGCCAGGGGCAGACTGAGAGTGGTCAGGCCCTCGGGCACTGAGTATGGTCTGGGCTCAACGTCCCCTACTGCTGCAGCCGATGCCTGCCATCCCAGTGTTGCCCTCTCCCTCTCTTCTCTCCCTTATCCGGTGTCTGTTTCTCCTCTCCCTCTCATCCAGTGTCCGTTCGTCCTTTCCCTCTCATCCGGTGTCTGTCCCTCCTCTCCCTCTTTCCATCTGACATCTGTTGCCTCTCTTCCTCTCATCCAGCATCTGACCCTCCTCATCTCCCTACATCCATTGTCTGCCACTTCTCTCCTCGTTTCTATCCACCGACTATCCCCCTCCCTCATCCACCTAGCATCTGTCCCATCTTTTCTCCCTCCCATTCTACATCCAGCTTCTGTCCCTCTCCCCCCTCCATCCAGTGTCTGTCTTTTTTTTTTTTCAGCCCCATCAACACCAAGCCCCCTCCCCACCACTGGCATACCAGACTCTCCCCACTCCCACCCAGTACCCCCCTGCCAAGGCCATCGCTGCTGCTGCTGCTGCTGTTTCAGCAGCGGCATCAAAAACAGTGAAAAAGAATTCAGGGATGCACTGTTCCCGCTCGCGGCTGACTGGCTCTGGAACAGGAAATTATGTCAGAGGAAGGCGGCACTGGCAGCTGTGAGCAGGAACAGTGCGGCCCTGCAATCTTTTTCTCTGTTTTTGCCATCACTTCTGAAACAGCAGCAGTGGTGGCCATGATGGGAGTGGGGCGAGCGGCAGTCCGCTCCTGCCTTCTGCAATCAAACATCCATAGCCCCTCCCTAGTCCCACCTAACACTTACCTAGACCACGCCCCTCACCAGATGGATATACTGCAATTATAGACATCCATATCCTGGCTTTGGACATTCATGCTATATTAATGTCTAAATTCCAGTTTTTACATGGTCAAAACACAAATAGAGCTTCTAAAATAACCACCAAAGATTTTAGAGGGAAGTACATAAGTACATAAATAATGCCATACTGGGAAAAGACCAAGGGTCCATGGAGCCCAGCATCCTGTCCACGACAGCGGCCAATCCAGGCCAAGGGCACCTGGCAAGCTTCCCAAACGTACAAACATTCTATACATGTTATTCCTGGAATTGTGGATTTTTCCCTAAGTCCATTTAGTAGCGGTTTATGGACTTGTCCTTTAGGAAACCGTCTAACCCCTTTTTAAACTCTGCCAAGCTAACCGCCTTCACCACGTTCTCCGGCAAAGAATTCCAGAGTTTAATTACACGTTGGGTGAAGAAACATTTTCTCCGGTTTGTTTTAAATGTACTACACTGTAGTTTCATCGCATGCCCCCTAGTCCTAGTATTTTTGGAAAGCGTGAACAGACGCTTCACATCCACCTGTTCCACTCCACTCATTATTTTTTTTTTTTTTATGTTTAAATATGTTTATTGTTGCAAAGAGAAACAAAACACAATACTGCCCTTGGAGGAATACTCCATACATCACTAAAATCTTCTCAGCCAGGTCAAATACAAAACAGTACAAATACATTTTCTTTCCCCCCCCCCCCCTCCACCCCCCCTTTCCCCTTCCCTTGGATATCCCAACTCCCCCCACCCTCCCCTCCCCCCCCAGACTTCTCACATAGCGCACTTAGGAATTCAAAATTCTACTACGCGCTACTGCAGTCAATGAGTCCCAAAAAGGGGACCAAACTTGGCAAAGTCTATCTCCTGATGTTGAGGCTAGATCTTCTATTCCCTTACGCTCCAATGCGCAGAGGTGTATCATGTTAGATCTCCACTGTTGCAGTGTAGGCGGATCCCCAGTTATCCACTGTTGAAGAATCGACTTCTTCCCAACCAAGACTGTTTTTTTCAAGAAGCATTTAAGGCCCCGCGGAGCGGATGGTGACACTCTGAACTTCTCAAACAGCTGTGCTGGAGCTGGTCTCCAAACTACCCCCCATAGCCCAGACACATGCTGACTAACTTGGCGCCAAAACCCCAGGATCTTCGGGCACCTCCAAAACATATGTCCTAAGTCAGCTGGGGACTGAGCGCATTTCCTGCATCTGTCCTCCGTCCCCATTGCTGCCTTATGAGCTCTATGGGGTGAAATATACATCCTCATTACAAATTTATAATGTGTTTCTTGCAACGTCACATTCTCCGTCAGTCTTTTGGTGTCCAAAAGACAGACCTTTACAGTTTCCCTCTGAAGATTCATCGCTAGCTCTGTATTCCAGCAGGTGGCCAATTTACCATATTCCACCTCTCCCAAATGTTCCCGCAATGAAACATGATAATATTTAAGGGGAACCCTTAATTGTGCATCTAGTCCCAATATGGTAACTAATTGCTCCCACGCCTGTTTTGTCAAAGTAATGGCTGGCAAAGATCTCAGATAGTGGCGCAACTGGAACATAGAAAAAAAATTTAGTCCCCTAACCCCATACTCCAACTGTAGTTCTGTCGAAGACCTCAGAGTGCCCTCCGAATCATATAATTGATATAAATATTGTAAATTTTTTTTCCCCCACCCAATAAATCCCTCTGAATTGATGCCCGGCAGGAAGTCTCTATTACCTTGTATTGGCAGCAACAGAGAGGATTCTGCAGATATACCATAGAACTTACAGACCCACCTCCAAGTTTTCCTCAGAGGCATCACTATTGATGCAAAAGCCGGCGGAGTCCGAAGACTCCCCGGCGTCGCATGCAACCAGGCGCTAAAGTGATCTGGGGCAAACAGCTGCGTCTCGGCTCCCGTACATGAAAAATAAGATGATCCCCGGAACCAATCCGTGAGGTGTCGCATGTTACTAGCAATTGAGAAGAGTCTAATACTCAACAACCCCAGCCCCCCCCCTGTTCTTGGTAAAAAGAGTTGGGCCACTCGCATACGTGGCTTCTTACCCTGCCATATAAACCTTGCTACCAGTCGTGTTACCCACCGATCATCCTTTTGTGACAGACACAACGGCACCATTTGGAGCATATAAGTCCATCTTGGTATCAATATCATGTTATATAATGCAATTCTCCCCATAAGGGATAACGGAAACGAATGCCAGCTCTGCAGTGTGTGCTGAGTGCTGCGCCGAAGCGGCTCAACATTTATATTATACAAATCTGACAAATCCACAGGGATTAATACTCCCAGATACTTTAAGGGCCCCCTAGACCAGGTAAGGGGAAATTCCCCCACCCACGTCTCTCTAATCGAGCCCTGCACTGGGAATGCCACTGATTTCTGTAAGTTGAGGGTAAACCCCGAGAAGAAGCTAAATTCTCCAATAATATCCAGGAGGCCCTGCAGCGACCTGCAAGGATTTGTCAAAGTCAGCAGGATATCATCTGCAAATGCCAAAGTTTTTACTGAGAGGGAGGGCATCTCAACTCCCGCCACCCCAGGGTCTCTTTGAATCGTGCGTAGCAAAGGTTCCAGATAGAGCAGGAACAACAACGGGGAAAGAGGGCACCCCTGCCTCGTTCCCCTCATTATCTGGAACTTGTCCGAGCGGGTCCCGTTTACCAGTATAGCGGCCTGAGGATGGAAATACAAGGCAGCAATCGCACGTGCAAACCAGCCTCTCAAGCCCACATATTCTAAGACTCCAAACAGATAATCCCAACGTACTTTATCGAAAGCCTTCTCTGCGTCGAGACTCACCAAGAGCAAAGGTTCTTGTGACATGCGACTATAAGCTATGGCCATGCAAACTTTACGTACATTAATAGATGAATGTCTACCCTTCACAAATCCCACCTGCCCCTCTCCCACCAATGTGGCCATGTGCGGACTTAACCTCTCTGCTAACACCCTAGCTAATATTTTAAGGTCAACATTGATGAGGGAAATCGGACTGTATGATTCCGGGCGTTCTGGATCTTTCCCCGGCTTCGGTATCAAAGTGATCCACGCCTCATTGGAATGCCGTGGAACCCCTCCCCCCTCCACCGAGGCATCAAAAAAAGAGACCAGAGCTCCACCCAACTGCGGCAACATACACTGATAATATTCTGCCGTGTACCCATCCGGGCCTGGGGCCGTACCCCTTTTTAACGCTTTAACCACTTTCTGAATTTCCGTAGCGCTCAAAGGAGAGTTCAACCGATCTCTTGCCTCCTCCGTTAACTGTGGGATGCCTGAATCTTCTAAATAATCTACCAAGTCCGGTCCACTCCGCTCACTTGGGTTACTATAGAGGGATGCATAAAAATCATGTAGGATCTGCACTATCCCTCCCGGTCGAGTCTCACGGGTGCCATCTGGCTTTATCAAGGATGGGATGAACCTGTTACCCCCCACCTCTTTACTACTCTAGCCAATAATTTCCCTGATTTATTACCAAATCTGTGAAAAGTGAATGATCTATGAAACAGTTGTTTTTTTGTACGTTCATGAATGAGTGAATTCAATGCTGTAAGAGCCGATACCATCTCTTCTCTATTTCTGGTTGAGGGGGCCGCCAAGTATTTTCGTTTTGCTACCTGAAATTTATGTTCCAGTTGGACAATACCCTGGGCTAACCTCTTTGCCCTGGCACACATGTAAGAGATAACCTCCCCCCTCATAACTGCCTTAGATGTTTCCCAATAGAGAAGAGCGTCTTCCTCATGTTGTATATTAGTGTCTGCAAACAACTGCCATTTCTGCCTAAGATGTTCCTGAAAGTGTGCTTCCCCCACAATATGTGATGGAAATTTCCATTGTTGCCCTCTAAATCTACCCGCTCCTATCTCCACTCATTATTTTATATACCTCTATCATGTCTCCCTTCAGCCGTCTCTTCTCCAAGCTGAAAAGCCCTAGCCTCCTTAATCTTTCTTCATAGGGAAGTCGTCCCATCCCCGCTATCATTTTACTCGCCCTTCGCTGCACCTTTTCCAATTCCACTGTATCTTTCTTGAGATGCGGCGACCAGAATTGAACACAATACTCAAGGTGCGGTCGCACCATGGAGCGATATAAAGGCATTATAACATCCTCACACGTTTTCCATACCTTTCCTAATAATACCCAACATTCTATTCGCTTTCCGAGCCGCAGCAGCACACTGAGCAGAAGGTCTCAGTGTATTATTGACGACGACACCCAGATCCCTTTCTTGGTCCGTAACTCCTAACGTGGAACCTTGCATGACGTAGCTATAATTCGGGTTGCTTTTTCCCCACATGCATCACCTTGTACTTGCTCACATTAAACGTCATCTGCCATCTAGCCGCCCAGTCTCCCAGTCTCGTAAGGTCCTTCTGTAATTTTTCACAATCCTGTCGCGAGTTAACGACTTTGAATAACTTTGTGTCATCAGCAAATTTAATTACCTCGCTAGTTACTCCTATCTCTAAATCATTTATAAATATATTAAAAAGCAGCAGTCCTAGCACAGACCCCTGAGGAACCCCACTAACCACCCTTCTCCATTGTGAATACTGCCCATTTAACCCCACTCTCTGTTTCCTATCCTTCAACCAGTTTTTAATCCACAATAGGACTTTTCCTCCTATCCCATGACCCTCCAATTTCCTCTGTAGCCTTTCATGAGGTACCTTGTCAAACGCCTTTTGAAAATCCAGATACACAATATCAACCGGCTCCCCTTTGTTCACGTGTTTGTTGATATTAAAACTGATCATATTATGATCACTATTATCAAGCGGCCCCAGTACCATAACGTCCCTCACCAGATTATGCGCTCCACTAAGGACCAAATCTAGAATTTTTCATTCTCTCGTCGGCTCCTGTACCAGCTGCTCCATAAAGCTGTCCTTGATTTCATCAAGGAATTGTACCTCTCTAGCATGTCCCGATGTTACATTTACCCA